>NW_017307376.1:312778-345945 GCF_000935625.1 Nanorana parkeri
CATCACTTTTTAATATTTACCCCCCCCCCCCCCCCAACTGATTGCTGACATGAGAACATTTATCCAAATTAACCATACCATGCTTCACAAGGTTATAAAAAAAACATGTAGGATGAGTTAGCATGGGGTGGGAGGGAGTTAGGTTCACATGTTGCCCAAAGTTGTACTTTAAGTTCTACAACTTGAGGAAGGAACAGAGGGGGGGTGAAACACACACACCAATTACAGGCTCCTACAGCTTCCCCTGCTGACATGGGGTATAACTTTAGGAGCGCCCAGCTTCCACTGAAATAACACTGCAGAAAATATGAGGTTCTAGTGTGACTCAGTTCCAGTTCACTGACTGCAGCTTCAAAATCAGCTCTTCTCCTTCAGGCATAAAGCCTGTTTCTCCAGGCACAGAGTCTGCCAGAGAGCCCTTTGGCAAAGCACAGGTTCTCTGTAAGCAGAAAAGTCCATCCATTATTCTCAAAGCAAAATGTGTTTTAGTTTATTAAATTTGCCCACGTAAAGCTGTATAATTTGTTTATTCAATGCTGTTTATGGAAATAAGAAAACCAGTAGAATATGCAGAATTAGTATTATGGTCATGTAATTAAGGGTGCTTATCCCAGCACTTTGCAATTATATAAAGCATGAACCATGATTCAACAATTAAATGCATATTGCCAGGTAATTATGTAATATATTACTTTGACTTAATTGTGATAATTCTTTCTTTATAATATTAACTCATATACAGAAACAAAGTTCACAGCCATTACTGGACCCATGTGGTGTCCTGTTTCAAATAATTATGGAGAACATTGTTACTGTGTCTGTGGGATTTCAATGGTATCATGCAAATCTTGATTATGTGACAAAGAATACTGTGAGCATGTTTTCAACTTAGCATTCAGATAAAGGCATACAAATGTGTGTTAAAACTAAACATTGAGGATAATAAAAAGAATATTATTATTTGATTATTATTTTTCTGGTGGACAGCTCATCATGTGACCCAAACAGAATGGAAACTGTTTCCATAGGTGTTCCATTGCAGTATTGAACGTCTTATGCAGAGAACAAGTGGCCACACTGGGAGACAAAAAATTTAATTCGGCATATGTTCTGGGGAACGATAGGCAAAGTAAAAACAGCAAGACATAAAAGGTTTGGTGAAATAAATTATACCAATCCACGCTCCTAACTATACCTAAAATATATATAAATATACATAAAACCAGTTGAAAAAAAGTAAATTCTTTCAGAAAAAACAATGATAATAAAAAAATATATGTGGTATATAAAGTTCCATAAAAAGTCTTTAGAAAATACTAGGGATGCACAGATACTTTTCGAGTACCAGTGCCGATACTTGGCATTTTTATGAGAACTATCAGGGTTGCCAGTAGTGATGAGCCGAACACCCCCGTGTTCGGTTCTAACTCGAACTTTCGAAACATCACAGATGCTTATTCAAAGGGTGCTCCCCAATCAGTGCTCATTAGACATAATTCTGAAATCAATAATTGTCTCTTGTGTTCACAGTATAACTCCACCTCTTAGTGACGTGTGTAGAATATCCGTTACCGCTCTTCACACTGCACTCCAGACTTAAACAGAGACCATATATGTTATAGGGTCGGTAGCATTTTGTTGCAAGCCCCAGAGATATGCAGCGATCCCGGGTCACAGCAGGCAGTAGTATGTATCCAGAGCCCAATTAGGATTTCATGTACCGCTCAGGAAGGAAATAGAAAACCAACATCGTGTAAAATCCTATTTACATACTTTATTAAAACCAGTTAAAAACACTACATTTCCAACTTCTCACAAGTAGCCATATAAATACCAATCTCTTTCTAAAAGCCGCTCACACTATCCAATATCCACCAGCCCAAGTGGAAGCTCAGTCTCCCCTCTAGTTAGGGAACCTTTGTGAAGCAATTTTTACACTTCCTGGAGCTGTGGCAGAGGATGTGATGCAGCATTGTGAGAGTGTGGACATGCCTCCCCAACGCATTCCGTCATCAATTGACTTTCTCAAAGGGAGGTACGCTTTATTATAAAGAGTATGGTGGCCCCTGCCGTTCCTGGGGGGCTCTCCCTAGAGCCAGAGGCGGTTCTCTAATTAGGTGGCTGCTTGCTGGGACCTTGCAGCAAAGGCCCAAGTGAGCAGCCTCCTAATTTGCCTGATTAGAAGTTTCTGCCTGATTATATCCGCCCAGCAAGGCCCAGCTCACCTTGGCCCACCGTGCAAGGGCCCCGGTATGACCGATGGCCAGTCTGGCCTTGGATTCAGTACAGTGTCTGTTGTCACCCTAGGACAGGAATTGTGTTACTGGCAGGATCACCAGGTAAAAATAAATACAAAATAGCCTAATAACAGAATTTAGTTTTTAATATTAGTGGAGTTCCTGTCTAGCAATAAAACAAAAAGACCATTACAACAAATAAAGACGTTGTGCAAATGCAAACAATATTTAAAAAAAAAAAAGCAATATTATAACTGAATAATTTGGAATATTTATTAAAAAGTAAAATTCATTTTGACATAACAGATAAATATTTGGCTAATTCGCGTAAGTAAAAGATTTGTCAGCCCGCAAAATTGGGTTCAGCCAAGTATTTTTTGTTATTCCTCATATTTCTTGTTCTTGTACTTTGTTTTTTGCAAGGTAAATGTATAATCCAATTTTTTATGTTGCAAACTAAAATGAGCAAGGCATATTTGACACAGAGCTTTGAAATATGACATTAGTCTGTGACAATCCATGCAAAAAAATCCTGCTGTTAGTTTTTCTACATATCGCCTTTGGGTATTGCTGACCCTTTATAAAAGAGCATTGTTTCAGAGCTGAATATGAATCACTTCAGAGCCTGGGACATATGATTTGAGTATTGCACAGATTACATTAAACTCTGTGTTTTTAGTGGGGGATAAAACACCTTGCAGCAACTGTGACCACATAATTATGCAAGAAGGCTAATCTCTTTATCTCCTTATAGAGATATATAGTGTGCAAATACAAAGTACGGTTCTTTCTTTTTTATGTTTTTGTTCACTTTGTTGAATTTGCTGTTACCATCATAAAGGCAGTAATTAGGGAACTGGAAATGTATGTTACATGGTATATAAACATAAAAGCTCCATGTATAAAAATAGTTTCCTTTGTGCCCTTTTCAGGTGTTAGTAAAGCTTCTGAACATACATGTTGGTTGTGACAGTTTCTGCTGTCCTTGTGCGCTCGCTGTAATAGAACAATTAATGCTGCAGTAGCATTGTCAGCCTGCTGTGTGAACTACTGCTTGGAAATAAGAGTGCGCTTCAGTTCCCGATAATCATCCCATGACATAAGCCTTGAGTATAGTCCATGAGTCACCAACAGGGTTATTCACTAAAGGGTGAAGTTTTTGGAGAAGGCAGGGAAAGTGAACAATCTAGGACAACATACAGTAGCTGATTTGTAAAAATTCTCCAATTCAGCTCAGCTATGTTGTCCTAGATTGTTCACTTCTCCTGCCTTCTCCAAACTTTTCACCCTTTTGTGAATAACCGTCCAGCTCTTCCAAAGTTAGGCAGCACCTGAGCCTGGTAGTTACCTATTTTGATCTGTATGGATGTCACATGCAGTGATTGCATGACTTCTATTGTGGTTTGTACTCTGCATTTACTTTCATCTCCTTCCTGCACAAAGACTTCAAATACGTCTTCAAGAAATAAGAAGCAAGCTCCTAAACAATCCCTTTTAGCTAAATCTTATCAAAGTATACAAGCTGGAAGACTTTTTCATGGATACAAAAGAATATATGTAGCTTCAGCTTATGTGTACTTAGAGGGTTATTCACAAAGCTAGCCGAAGGATCAGCCCTACGGTTCAGTAGAATAGCCGTACAGCTCCCAAAGCTGGCTGAGCGGCTCAATTGAGCCGAAGACATATGCTTCGGCTCGACTGAGACAAAGTGAACCCCGAAGCGGGCCGATCGGCCAGCCGAAAGCCTCACAACTATCAGCTGTGCGGAGCCAGCCGTGACCTCACGGCTGACTCCTGCCAGTTGCAATGACAGATTAGCATCCCCTGGTTACCTGGGGACACGGAACTGTCATTAGACAATGAAAACTTGGCAGAGCCGGCCAATAGGAAACAGTTGGGCGGAGCTAGCTGTCACTGCTAGCTCCGCCCAATTGTTTCCTTTTCTATTCCTTTTTTCAATGATCTTTATTTTTCTTTTTTCTCTTGCCATTGATCTTTATTTTTCTTTTTTCATTTTTTAATGATCTTTACTTTTGTATTTGCTTTTTTTATTGCTTTTTTTATTATCTTTTTTTTTTTTACTTTTTTAAAAAATCTGTATTTATTGTTTAAAATTTAACCATTTTTTCTACTTTTTTCACTGTTTTACTATTCTGCTCGGTACCACTCGGCGGCATTTGGCTATTCACTTACTGCCGTTCGGCCCCTATGAGAATAGGCCGAACGGCAGCGGGAAGCCTGCTGCATGTTCAGCCGAAGCGAAGATAGCCGAAGCAAGCCGATGACAGCTGTACAAGCCTGAAGTGAAACAGCGGCTATTCAGAATAGCCTATGGCAGCTTTGTGAATAATGCTCTTAGTCTTCAATGTACATAAATATTCATTGTATTTTTAGTAATTTCCCCCAATATGTCATAAACTTGCTTGTCTGTCTTTTCAACCTTTAACAGAAAGTAGGAGCATTTTTCTTAATTTTTCTTCACTTTAAAGTAGACCTTCACGTTTAAGAGCTAAGATGGCTAAACCCCAACTCACACTCTCCCCACTGCCAACAATACTCAATGTGTCTTATGACCACACCCTATTTTGGCACTACCAAGTGTCTACTACAAGTCATACTGCATTTTAAAATGATCCTGTACTTTCATATTTAAACCTAAACTTTTAATATAACCTCTATCTTTGCATGTTGATGTGCAAAGTCAGCATTCCCTTTGCATAAAAGGTATTATGTATCGAAGGCTAAATTATGGGAACTAAATCCTGTTTGTTAACATCGTGTAATTGTATTAGGAAGGATAAGGTTTAGCTTGCAGAGAGCCTCCATTCAGTAATTACCTGTCTGTGGCATATTAGCTTACTCTGCCAACAGTGATAAAATAACTGTCTGCTTATCGTGTCCAAAGTCCCATACAGTTATTACTTACTATTTGATGTGACTAAATTTTTTATGGAGCAATTAACAGACCTCTTGTCTCTTTATTTATTTATTTCACAGCAAATTCCTCCAGGCACTAAATGATTATGTAATGTTTCTTATTTTGTGCATGTTGACTACTATTTGGGACTGTGGATAAGGGATGAAAGTTTAGAACTGCCATTGCCAATGACTGCTGTTTTTTTATCCATATTGGCAAGTCCCTTTTAGATAAGGGAATAATGTATTTTTCTGGTGTTCTGTATAAGTTAAAAATTATTTTAAAGTCATTGAAGAATTAAGACTGCAGTTCATTTTCAATTGCCTAATGTGCTAGGCTTTTGAACATTAATAGGTATAGACAATCTATCAGGAACTCACTTGCCTCAAGCTTCTGTCTGCCTCCTTCTATGGACATTTTATCTTCTAATCCCTCTGCCCAGAATTCATGTGCACATCCTGAAAGTCAAAATTTAATTTTTAAGGGAAATGTATGACTACCATAAGTTGCCTGTCAAACAGTTTTTTATCTTGTGGGTATGAATTCCTAATTGTGTTTTAGAATCACCTTAGTTCCTGACCTTGCTAGTTCTGACCTCAGGTGTTTCTTGAACTTGTGTTTGTCCCTTGCTGTGGGTATGAACTTTGGGTGTGGTTACCCATGCAATGACCTTTGGGTAAATGTCCTGACTATGTTTCTGTTTTATCCTCTGTTGCTGACTCTGACTGGCTGGATATGATAGCCTTGTTTTTAACTGCCGCCAACTTGGCCATTTTTGACTTTTTGCAACTATGCTCTAAAAATGCTTGATGCAAAAGCTTACAACCATAACATTGTGGACTCTTGGGAAGGGCAGGTACTCCCAGAGTCTACACCTTGGAGTGATTCTGTTTCTATATCATATTGGTGGTTCTGCATTTTCTCAACCATGTTTGCTCCCCTTGAATCCAAGCCAAGACCTTTACACTATCTATGTATCTCTCTATCTAAGATAGTTAGTTTATTGTATGCTGATGGCTGCTTTTCTAGTAACCTTATTCAAGTATAAAGCACTGCAATGGTACCCAGATAGAGAACATTTATTAGAATTTTCACTGTGAGAGGGCGAAAGAGTTGGGTTGCAGTTCAGACAGCAGGCTTTGTGACACAAGCCAGCGCTGAGTAAATTGTGTCACTGTATTGAGGAAGTACATCCTATGGGCATTTTCAACAAGTTTACAAAACTTAAGATTCTTGGTTCTCAACTGGGGGGTTGTGACCCAAAAGTGGGTCTTGACCTCGTGTTTTGTGGGTCGCCGCATGCCTTCCACTTTTCTAGGTGAGAGGCTCCTCAATCTCCCCATAGCGCAGCACTGTCAGTTTTCGTGCCAAGCAGCCATTCAAAATATGCTGCCCAGCGCTAAATGTCAGCTTGAGGTGGGATGGGCTGGGGGTATGGCTGCGAGGAAGCTCCATCCATACATGCATTGCTTACAGCTCCCTCACGTGTCCTGTAGAGGTGCCTGGACCAGAATGACATCACATTCTGGCTCCCGCCACCTCTACAGGGCACGCATGCTGGGACTGTACAAGCAATGCTCATGAGGATGGAGCTCCATCACAGCACAGCAGTCCACACTGGATCCCAGGCTGAGGATACACTCCAGTTCTTGTAAGGTAGGGAAACCCTCGGCCCAGCTTCATTACCCACTGTCCGGCTTCTTGATTGCCCGGAAAGCCGACTCCATTCTGTTTGGCCGGCTCGATGCTGATTGACCAGGAAGCCGGCTTCCCAGCCAATCGGCATCAAGGCCGGCCAAACAGATCTGACAATATGGTGACACGACCCTCACCTTGCAGACACCTCATTCCCCTCACATAGATCCTTAGCAGCAGTCAAGATCGTACCAGTCCCTCGGCAAGCTGGGCAGACACCGCTCTCCAGGCTCTCCCGGATCTGCCCACGTCTCCTATGTGTACAGCGCCCACGTGATCGTCCATCAGCCTGCTATTGCGCATGCGCAGACTGCCCAGTGCTCTCATTAAGAAATCCTGTGCATGCGCAGTAGCAGGCTGAGGGCCAATCACGTGGGTGCTGTGCACACAGGAAACGTGGGCAGATCCGGAAGAGCTTGGAGAGCAGTGTCTGCCCAGCTGGCTGAAGGACTGGTACGGTAATGAATGCTGCTAAGGATCTATGTGGGGGAATAATTTGTCTGCAGGGTGGGGGTCGTGTTGCCATATTATCAGATTTGTTTGCCAGGCTCGACACTGATTGGCTGGGAAGCCGGCTTCCTGACCAATCAGCATCGAGCTGGCCAAACAGCATGTAGTCAGCTTCCCGACTCCATGTTCCCTCGTGGCACTGCCTGTCAGAGGAAATCTCCCTCTGACCAGAAGTTCCAGTAACGGGAAAGGTATCGGAGCATTTGGGCGAGTATGAGTACTCGGTATCGGCATTGATACTGATACTAGTATCGGTATCGGTGCATCCCTAGAAAATACAAAACAATATTTTTGCTTTCATATAATTGTATGATAGAAGTTAGCAGAGCTTCACCCCATTTACTAAACTAAGGGGAAATTCTCCTGCAAAGTTGGCAGTCTATTGCCCTTTAGTAAATTAACCCCACTATCTCTACTGGAGGGACTCTACTGGACATAATTAATAGTTACAAAGTGTATTATCTTGATAACTTGGCTTATAATATAATATTTCTCAGAGATGCAGACATACACTCTGTTTATGTACTCAGTACTGTAACTGAAAATCAAAGTGTAACCATTAGGGTATTTCCCCCTCACTTTCTGTCCCATATGTCACTGTCACTAGAACAGGAAGTGGGGTGAAATCTAACAAGTGGGGACAAAGATATCAATGAAAACCCAAAAGTAGTCCTATTCTCAAAATACAATAAAGGTATTGACTAAAAAGAATATGAATACTTACCTTTCCTGCTGCCAGCACTGCTGAACTCTGTATCTGAGGAATCGCTCCCTGAAGTCTGCTGGGAGACCAACACTTCTTGAGACCCCTGCAGCACTCACTGGTTTCTCCTGCCAACCTCTACATCACAACTGTCCCAAGGACTAAAAGTGTTGGGCAATTCAAATGCTTTTGTTGTCATCACAACAGGAATATACTTTCCAATCAGGACCCTCCTTCTTCACTTTGGAAAGATTACGTCTCACCTCCAGTCAGGCCTGGAACAGCAGACGGAGGCGTCTGTGTAGGGCCAACATGAAAGGGTCTTGGAGAGGCTAACAGGGTTTAGATAGGTTTAAATTATTATCTCAAAGGGTTTTGGGTGGTGTCACTTGATTGGTCAGGGTGCCGGGAGGAGGAGGATAGGTGGCCCCCTGGGAAGGAAAGATCAGTCTCAGTGGGGTCATCAGCGTGGAAGCAGCTTCCCGCCCTATTTGCCATATTTGTTTTGTTGCGTGTGTTTTCTACCTTTTCGCCTACTTTGTCCTTTTTTATATCTGTTTTATCATGTTGTCTTGTCACTGCAGCTGGGCAGGGTATTAGGGTCCTTGAGGTGCAACATATTTGCTTGAGGTTTAAGTGACAGTGGGGGGCCGTCTTTAGTATGGCATCCCTGTTTTAACAGGTCCATCATTAGTTACTTAGTATCTGATGTAAGATTACAAGTTCCTGAGGCGGTGTTGTGCGGCTGGGGGCCGTGTGGGTATTTTTGGTGATGGATATCACGTCAAGGACCTTAACTCCCGTGGTCAGTTAGTTTGTTACAATTTGTTACAATGGTTAAAATTGGATTTGGTACTAAGTAATAAAATGGCTGCTGTGGCCACTAAAAATCCATGACCAGCGTCGTGTCATTCATTAATAGAGTTATTTTTGAATTTAGCTGTTGGAGGTTATTTGACCGAGCCGTATGCAATGCCCTTTTTCTGTTTTGTCTACGAGTCAGGAAGTGAAGCAAAATCTCCCCAATATGAATCCTTTGCTACCCTATATAAAAATGGAAAAAAAGTTTGGCTTTCAGATATACTCTAAAGTAGTTCTAACCTGTCCCTGTTTTACATTTAAAACCTTTTGACTGTCTGTAACCCTTCATTTACTGTCCCTGTGGCACTGTGATTGAGACAGAAAACAAACGGGAATCTCAACAGTTTTTTATTACCAGCATTGAAGATTTTCCTGCTATACATAGTGATTTGTCAATGTACTTCAAGGGTAATAAGGTTGATTGTTTTGTAACTGACTAAATGTCTATAGCGAGTAGAGCACAGATTAATAAGCAAAATAAATAGTTCCACTCACTTCACTGAAGTTTTTTCCCCTTTTGGCAGCATACTGTAAAACAGAATGTGTCACTTATTACACTTTTACTAATCATATTCCTGCCATCCGCTGGCAGACTCAACTATTTATTTTTAATAAATGCATGGCCCTTCCTGCTTTCCTGGTCAAAAACCACCATTAAAACAGATTGATTTTTGAACGTTTTAGTAATGTTATTTACTCCTGTCTCACTTTAACAGTGAATTGACTTTAGTCCAGAGTGACCTGTTTTGTACCTAAACTTAAATGTAATATAGTGATAGAATTTGAAAGACAACCAGCTGGATCTGTTCCTGGACCGATGACAGCAGCTAAAGCAGTCTCAACAGGAACCCTCCAGCCGTGTATACTGAGAGCTAAATATGAGCAATCAAACAGCCACTTGGTATTATGCCTAAATGAAATGCTTTCCTTAGAAACATTTCTATGACCTACTTAAAATGCTCCTCATCTGCAGCCGGTTTTTAAAATTAACTTTGTCATATATATACTTAGAGCCACGATCACCTTTGCAGTAACCTTCAAAGAAGAAGAAAAACAACTTTGTAACAGCAATGTTCTTTCTGGTTTAAATTAATCATTTTTAAATAATCATTCATGCTAAAGCATACTGTTTTTCTTCAAAGGGAAAAGTTTTAATGATGTCAACAGATGGCATATTATATATTCCCATGCTTCTCTGAAGAGAACATCTCAATTTTCAGAACTAGGGCATTGGTTTTTGTGGGTGACAGGTAATTATTCTCCATGATAACTGCTTCAGACCTCAGCAGAACAAGATCTGCCACTCATTTGATTGGCTTTTACAGGACAGATTGAACTGGAAAAATAAGTATGAATGTATGCGTGCGTATGTGTATGTGTGTGTGTGTGTGTGTGTGTGTGTGTTTGTGTGTGTTCATAATTTTTTTTATTGTTTGCTTTGTACAGACCAGTGACTTGTCATTTTGGTGTTATCATTCATAATATTTGCACGTTCAGATTTGCATTTAGAATCTTGAAACTATGGAAACTGCTTTACTTTTACTGGCTTGCAATTAAGCATTTAATAGCCATTAAAAATTAACATACAGTTTATGGCAGGCTGTACTAGATGTAAATGCCAATAAGTTTATGGGAGTGTTTTAGTTACTAAGACCGCATTCACATGGGGACTTATGTCACATTCTAGGATGCCTGCGGCAAAAAAACTACAGATTTCTGCTTCAGAAATCCCAGGTGTCTCTTTACCAGTGTGGCCACTGTACCTATTGAAGTTAATGACAGGGAGACAGTGGCCGCCTCTCTCAGCAGCAGTTGGCATGTGATCAGCCATGGTGTGATAACATGCAGTTTGAGATAGATGATTGCCACTGGACGCAGAATAGATACGTCCAGCAACAATCATCTATCCCGATCATCTGCCACTGACAGATGTGGCAGCTGTCACCCTGTCATTACCTTCAGTGGGTACAGTGGCCCTATCTGAATGGGGACACCTGGGATTCCTTCCTCATGAATCTGTAGTTTCTTGCCACAGGAATCCCAGAACACCCTGTGTGAATGTAGCCTAAAGGTGCCCATACACTGTACGATTATCGTACGATAATCGTATGCGATCGGTTTTTCGTACGATAATCGAGCAGTGTGAACGGAGACGTGTGACCGTTTCTACTGTTAGGTCGCACGTCTTCTGTCGAACCAGCATGTTCGAAAACCAGCCGGGAATCGTACGATTCTCGGCTGGTTAGAACGGTGCTCGGAAGACAAATGCCGAACGGGCCGGTGTGCGCACGCGCACACTGCCCGTTCAGCATTGCGGTCATCGGAAGCCTGCCCCTCAGGGGGGCGGGCTTGCGACGATCGAGAGTGCGATCTGCCTGTCCAAGATAGGCAGATCGTAAGTTTTTTTAATCCCTGTACAACCATCGCAAGACTAAAGTCTTGCGATGGTTGTAGAGTGTATGGCCACCTTAAGTCCCTTTTAAACATAAGACCTCCTTTACAAGAAGAGTGAATATACTTTCTCTCGGGTGGGCTGTGTGTTGAAAAACTGCCACTTCCTATTCACTGTATACCACACTTCCAGGTTTGTAGATTACAGGACATGTGAGCTGGCAGGAGGAACCACAGCATATGGTGGAGGGAGCAAGTATTTGACCAACTCGACATGCTGAATATCTGCAGGTGCTGTTTTTAACACCGGAAAGGTAAGTATATTCACTCTTCTTTTACAAGCTGCCTTGTGTTTCCAAGTGATCCTGTAGTGACAAAGTCACTTTAAGATAAATATGCACAGTCCAATTACAAATGTACATTAGGGCCAACTTCAGTCAACATTTTGTCATAGTTTTTGATGGAGTTTGTGACGGACTCAAAAGTAAGTGGAAATCTACCTGGTTCAAAGAGAGGTTTGCAAGATATCTGATAATGACTCAAAGATTCATCATTCGATGCCATACAATAGTGGCAGATCATGTTAGGATCTTACTGTTAGAGCTAGCCTAGATGATAGAAAAAGAGTTTTACAACGTGCTGCGGACCTTCTATATCAACAGAAGGAGGGCTCTGGTGTTTCAGGTCTTTTCCAAAGGTGCTGAAGGTGCAGATGTTTTGTTGTAGACAACACCAGAGTGCAACCCTTACGATTTCCAACAGTTACAGCTGACATGTAGGCAGAGCCAGACATAGCACCAAATTGTGAGATAAGAGAAGGGTCAGACAGTTTAGAGGTCATAGAATGCAGTAGGACAGGAAACAAACTGAAGGTCACGGCAGGCACAAACTGTTTTAAAAAGTTAGCCATAACAGAAAAGCAGTCTAAACATGTAAGGTTGCCAGACAGTTAGCAAGAGACATCTTGGTGCTAGCTGAAAGCTCAGACCTCAATTTAAACACTGCTAATTGAGGCCAGGTGTGGAGCTTGAGTGTGAGCACACTGCAATGCTGAAAAATGTCCATCAGATGGCAGAAGAAGGCATGAAGACCCAGCAAATCTAAACTGTCCCTTGTATTGGAGGAAAGGCAGCTGGTCACCTGCAATCTGTGAACAATGTGCAGCTGTTGCAGAGAGTTTCCAGATAAGCTGAAGTGGTCATTATTATTCGCACAGATTTCCAACCTGTTGGAAATACTCTATTAGATCTGTATGATCTCTACTTTCTTCTAGAGAAAATAATTTCTAAACTGTGCATGTAACACTTCAGCTCATTAGGCAAGTCACACAAAAACTATTTAGCAAGCCTGGTGCAACAGAAGACAGACGGATGTTTTTTTGTCTGTGATTCCTGTGAACTCATCTGCCTATATATGTCAGGCTGGTTATCAGACTGGTTACAAATATATTTCTTCAGCCAGTTTCAAATAGTGACCCTCTGGTCCTCACGTATCTAAACAAAGAAACTGGTTGCTATGGGCAATTATATTTTTTTTGCACAAACCTAAACATAGTGGGGGGGGAGGTTATCAAAACTGGAGCAGACAAAATTTGGAGCAGCTGTGCATGGCAACCAGTCAGCTTCTCTTTTCAATTTGCTCAGTTACGATTTGAAAATGAGAAAGAGGTGCTGATTGGTTGCCATGCACAGCTGCTCCAGATTTTGATAAATTCCCTTCAGTATGTCCTTCATCTCCTCTTACTAATTTGCTACTTTGGTTTGTGTCATTTGCTACTTTTTCAGGTATTTGTGCTCATTCCTATGTCTATTAATGTGAAAGATTTTTTATAACTGAAGCAAAAAAGAACTTTTAATAAATATCTAGGCCAGTTATATAAACTACAGTGATGGGATGTTGCTTTAAATACAATCAGGTATTTATCAGGTTAGCATGCAGATTACACTTGGCACGCACTAAAAATATACACTATGTATATTCATTATGTTGGGCAAGCTTAATTAAGTACCTGCAGCAAATTAATTACCTCACTTTTGGCTTTCATGTTGGATGTGCAAGTCAAGTAATCTAGTTTAGCTCAGCTAACAAATCAGTAAAGGTGTCACTTCACTTTGGCAAGAAACCAAAATATTGAAAATGACAAGTCAGCTGACAGCCACTGAACCATGAAGGATAGCTATCGAAGTCCCACAGCTGCAGAATGATGCTATTAGTCATGAAACAAATACATTTATTTTCAGAGAAAGCAAATAACATTTTATTCAGGATATTTTCTCCATTTCTTTTCACATGGAGAGCTCAGAGAATTCAGAAGTAGTGGTAGACACTCACAGGTCAATATATATTTTAATAATTCAATGCTAAGGATGGTCATGCACATCATTACTTTTTCTGAAGCCTTAGATTATTTTGATTATTTTCAGTAAATTTGCCACATAAACATCTGTATGAAGCTGATTTCTGGAAACTGGAGAAGATAGAGAAATAAGGGGGTATTGCATTGTGACCGGATTTAATGTACACCGGTACTTATTTTAATTTCTATAAACCCCTAACATGACATTCAGGCTCCCAAATGGTACGTATGCACATCTGCAAATATCTTCATAAGAATTTTTGGTTCCCCAGCTACACTGTTGTGAAAATAGAGCCACAATCCAGGTTCATATACATCACTATTGGTCACTGAAGCCCTCCATCACATTTTGGAAACAACAGAGCCATGCAGCAGATAGTGTAAGGCTTGGTCAAAGTTCGGTACACAAAAGTCAAGTATTTTAAGTACTTTCTTGCAGCATTTTTCCATTCTACTGTTTCATGCAATGTGCCTTTGAACTTGCAATGGAACTCAAACACTTCAGGAAGAATCAATCCCCAAGTACAGACACAGTTCTTCATCCCTCCTGCCATATCATAGCCCTCTACTCCTCTGGGAGTGTCTAATTAATCTGGTATGGTTCTAGTAGGATAGGGGGTTCATATGCTCACCAGGGGGGCACATGCTCACTCCTTTCTTGACCCCCCGGGCTACATGCCTGGATAATAGTATAGTCTGGTATGAATCATAAGAGGAAAACCACACCTGGGTTTTGTTTAATTAAAGGACAGCACACAGTTTAAAAATCTTTTAAAAAATGTGGAATTCCCTCTAAAAATCCTACCAGGCCCTTATACAGGCATGCAGCCTGGATAGCCAAAAAAGGGAGGGCAGTGTGTGTGTGTGTGAAGTGCAATCAGTCACAGCCTACATGAGAGATGCAACTCTGGACTGAATTCAGGAGCAGTGTAGAATTGTTTCGACAGGACTTCACTGCCAGGTTCAACATACATTTTGGGGCTTTTTAGGGCAAGGGAAAACTGTAAGTGCAGATTTATTTATAATTAAGTGCTGCAGCACATATTTTTGTATTGTGAGGCCATAATTCTACGTCAATTGCCCTCCTTCACAGCCTTGTTTATGCCAAGAGCCCAGGAACCAAGAACCTCCAGCTATGAAAGACCATGCTAATCACTCTGTTTTATAGAGCTGGGCAAATCAAAGCGTCATCTTTTTATCTTTACATATGCACAGTAATGTTGCCTTGTTATTACTGACCATGCTATTGTGCCCACTGTGGATCTTCATCTTTGTGGCTTAGACAACTGCTCCATTTTTTCTACATAATATCAGTGTAGCAATAAAGTTTATGTAACAGTAAAACTGGCACCTGTTTATCCTGAAATTTCCTATCACCTACTTTTGAAATAAACAAGATTATTTTGTTTTCTTCTCATTATTTCTGCTGCCTTCAAGCATCAGTAATACTCACAGCTTATATCTCATGTGGAGTTTTGGAGGAATAAAACGAATAACTAGAATGCTAGAATAAAACCAAAATCTAAAAAGGTCACACATTATTGCACTTATATATATTTAATTAAAGGTCTTCTACTCAGATAACCTTTGGAGAACACAGCTTTCGTCTTTAAATTATTTTGGGAAATTGTCTTTTATAGTAGAGAACCTTCATAAAGGTTGTGCTTGAATAATGTGCAGAACATTTTTGATAATAGTATGCAAAAATATGTTTTATCTAAAAGTCAGTTATGCACAGACAGTCATAAACTTGCTTATTCAGTAAGGCAAAGAGCAAAAGGCAGTAATCTATAATTACTCATCAAAATTCATTGTTTTGTGATGCGTTTGGATGGCACATTTAACACCATATTTTGTTTCAGTTTTGATTTTGCCACCACTTTCTTTTGTATACATACAATATTACTGTTTAGTCTTCTGAGATTTTATATTTATATGTATAGGTTATTGTTACTGCCTATGTCTATGTATAGTGATAGGTATCTCCTGCATACCTTGCATTCAAATCACAAAAACAGCAGAGATATACAACCATTGGTTATCACACACAATGTGGGCTCATTGTCTTATGGGTTATAGATATACTTGTAGTTCCAAACAGCATATTAGTACTGATGGATTTAAAGTGTAGGGTGACAACTCACTCGCTGTACTGCATTTATGAAGGAGCAGCTTTGTCACTCTATGGCAGGAAGCATGTTTGGACTACAGAACACCTCTTCCCCTCCATGTCTCCATAAAAAGGGGGTTGCCCTATAGTTCACAGACAGGGCCGGCACTATCATAATTTACATTTTTGTAAATAATTAAGGTACTTGAATGCAATTTTAACTCCCGAGTTTAGTGTCACTTTAATATTTGATCCCATCTAGTGATGTCCCAACTTAAGAACCTCCAACTTAAGAACCTTCGCTGCTTTGATGTGCCATAAGGAGACTGTATGACTCAAGACACATGGAAAATCTACACAACATCAGGCATCAGCAAATGTAGAAAATAGGGTACATATTGGAACTCTATGATTCATTTTAAAACCAAGCTACACTGTTGGAATCATTTGTCAGGAATATTCTGTTACTGCTGCAGTTGAAGGCCATGCATCTAAGAAAAGAGTAACAAGGTAATAAAGTCCTGTAGAATTGTCACTAAAGTATCCCCTTTTCAAATCCACTTGAATTGTTTCAAGATCAAGTTTTCTATGTCGTCATTGATCAGACGACAACCAGCCTGGAGCTAAAATTCTGATAAAATAGAAAAATTACAAAAATGTATTCTGTGACACAAGAAGATTCCTATAATGCATTGGTGGGCCAGGCACTCACTTCTGGATCTGTACTTCTGGGATTTGTAGGATATGGGAGGCCATGTTTAGTAAGTAAACCAGAAAAACTATTTCTAAACTCATCAAGAATTTACAGATAAATAATCAAAAAGATACATCCTATGGCACAGAATGGATGCTGTGATTTATTGTGGGATAAATCAATCTTCTCAAGACTGCTAATTTTTTGTGACTTGGACAGCCATCATCTTTAATTAGTAGACTAGAAAAGCTTCAACTAATCTCAATAATTTACAGAATCATAATCAATACCATATATTATGTGATACAGGAAAAATTATATGATTTATTGTGGGGTTATTCAATCTTTTTGGGTACTGCTAATGGGATTTCTGTGATTTGGGCAGACATCTTCTTTAGAAAGTGAATCAGAAAACCCTACCCTGATCTCAATATTTTAGTGAGTGATAATAAAAAATATATCTTGTGGTTAAGGCACAATAAATATGGTATAATTTAGAAGGGGGTCTTTCACACACATCTGGACTGGTAATGCAGGTATTTGTGGGATTTGCTATACAAACGCTTGACCAACTACTGTGTGTGGTTTTCCCTCAGGACAACTATGTAGAAATCATATAAAATAATTTGCCTGAATACATTTCCATGATTCTGTCATAAATCATAAATACAATGCAAATTATGATTCTGTTGAGTTAAGCTGAGGTATCATAAATACTGTCGATGTTATTGGATGAAGAGTAGTTTTGTCACTATCAAAAATTTGTCAGATTGGTGAGGAAGGGCCCCTAGATCTGAAATCCCCCGGCCCTAGAGTGCCAGTTTGCTTCTAATTTAAAGGGCCTGACTGACTGGGTACAAATTTCCATGCTGGGTTAAAATGTGATTGGTTTCTGCGAGAAGGTTTTTAGTGGTAAAATATTTAGTTTACACCAGACTTTCTGTAAGGGAGATACAGAAATAAGTCTACAGTGGTGTTTGTACACCGGGTCATATCCTTTGCTGTGGTTTTTTTTTTTACTTATGAGGATTTTATTTTACCTCTTTTAAAATCTGTTAATTTTCCACTTGAAACCAGCAGAAAAGTCATAATTGTTGACAATTGTTCCATGTATCTGAGCTTGCCTTATACTGTATAAATATGCACAAATTAATGGATAAAAACACCACCAGAACTCATCCTGGGTTATTCACAGCACAGTTCAGGTAGCTAAGTCATTGATCCTTCACCTCTCTCCCTACAGTTCTCCTCCATGTCTTTTTGAGTCCTCTTTGTCTCTGGCCATCTAAATTCCATGTAGGGACTTTTTGTTCAAACATTTTCTGGAATAAAAACATATGGCTTCTCAATTTCCATTGTTGCATTTTTACTTCTTGGCTGGAGGGTTTTGCCGCCATTATTTTGTGTAGCTCATTATTGGAGATGGCATTGAGCTAAAAGATATTAGGGACTTCAGTCTCCTCAGTCTGTTACTCTATCTATTCCTGACACTTTTACATTCTTCATTATTTTAATAGCTTCTTTTACTTTTATAGATGACAGTTTTGTTTAATTGTGCAAAGCAAATATGGCTGCCCACATGTAAATATACCGTTATAAACGGTACAGAGAAAGATGTTTTTTAAAACATTAAAATGCAGAACATGTACTGAATTGTACATGTTACAAAGTCTGCCAAAGATAGATACAGAATGAAACAGAAAGTAAAAGCAGAACTCCAGCAAGAAATAACAAGATAAAAATGGATAGCCTGTTTAAAACTAAAATAACCAAAACAGCTTTTGCAGCAATATTGATCCTTAATTCAGAGATTATGCCCACACTACTTTTTTTGTTGCTAGATGAGTCTGATGACCAGTGTCATTTAATCGACTTCGTCTCAGCCCAGGTAGTCTTGGACTCACCCCAGCCTATGACTGAAAAGTGAAAGGAGAAACAGCAAAGTGGTAGGCTCATCTCTCTCTGTCTGCTCTCCCCTCCTATCAGTATGCTTCTTGTCAACACATGATGTGATTGGCAGCTTGTGCTGCTCCTTCCTTTCACACTTCAGCTCTGCTGTACAGTAGTACAAGAGGCTGATATTTAGGTCAAATTCAGGTACTAACACTGCTTAAATTAAAAAAAATACATTAATGATCTATTAAAGAATACAGAGCTGCATTCATTTCCATCTTTTATATGTGTCTTTAGTTCTACTTTAAAAAGTTTGATTGAGATTTTCTAAAGGTTAACCTTGCTAATGAAAAAACAAGGACAGTCTGTGATTGTTAATTGATTAATGTCAATATGCAAAATCGGTTGTGTTCAAATATATTCAGATGAATGTTTTTTTCGTTCTCTTTCAGATCCATGGGAGAGAGAAGTGACCTTTATCCTAATAGCTAACAGGACTAAATTTAGCCAGCTGTCCAGACATCACTTATTCTTGATCATTGTGACAGAAACACAAATGTAGCCAATGATATTTGCAGAGCAAAGGTTGTTAATGAGCACACAGTGCTGAAAATAAAGTTGTATTTGCACAATATACAATATATGGAATGCAAAATCTTTGAATTTTCATTTTTGCATTTTTAACAGGACAATAAATCATGGCCCTCAAATAAACAACCACTATACCAAGCAGTGTTTTTAATAAAGGGAACTTTGAAAGAAAATAAGTCATATTTTTTGCTTATAAATGTACAATTTGGAAGAACAAACAAAAAATATGGGGCCTGTACGAGTGCATGAAACTGGTCATTGTTAAAACCCTCCTTTGTAGGCACTTGACACCAACCAGTAACTATAAACAATGTCATTTTATGGAACAGTTTAGTATTAGGACTACAGATGAAAGAAATAGCCAGATACTGAATATGCTCACAGAAAGAGAAAAACAGAGTATTGCAGTATGCAATGAGACCTTTCTTATTAGACTAACATAATATTCAAAAGACAAGCTTTTGAGAAATAACCTCTCTTCTGCAGGTCAGGGGCAATACTAATCAACATGACAGAGTTAACCACTTAAAGAAAGAGAAAGTTATTATAGAAGGGGAGGGGGTGAGTGGGGTGTCATAAATGTTGGACCTGGGAGTGAAGAATGCATCCTGATTACCAAAGACCAGAGCAAATAAACACAGGATGACCAATAAACACCTTAACACGTCAGAGATAGAAGACATACATAGGACATTATAATGTACTGTATATTCATAAAAAGTTCTGATAGTGTGTCAGAAAACCAGAATCCACATTAACAGGGTTATTCATTAAATGGTAAAGAGTTGGGAGAAGGTAGGAGAAGTGAACAATTTAGGTAAAAATTGCTGATTTGGAAAAATTCTCCAATTCAGCTCACTTTCCAGTTCAGCTATGTTGTCCTAGATTGTTCACTTCTCCTGCCTTCTCCAAACTCTTCACCTTTTTGTGAATAACCCTGTAAGTCCCTCCTTTATGGTGTGGAAATGTAAAATAATTTTCATCTCAAATGTTTTCATATATATATATATATATATATATATATATATATTTTTTTTTATTTATTTACCAGCACTGTACCCCCTGACTATACCCAGCACTGTGCCCTCTGACTATACCCCTCACTATACCCACTGACTATACCCAGCACTGTGCCCCCTGATAACACCCAGCACTGTGCCCCCTGATAACACCCAGCACTGTGCCCTCTGACTATACCCACTGACCATACCCCTCACTATATCCTCTGACTATACCCAGCACTGTGCCCCCTGACTATACCCAGCACTGTGCCCTCTGACTATGCCCAGCACTGTACCCTCTGAAATCAGTGACAGTGACAGATTATTGTATAGTGTGTTACAGCTATATCCAATTCTGCATACCTGGCTTTATATTATAAAGTTCTTATAATATAAATCCAGGTATGCAGAATTGCATATAGCTGTGCCACACTATACAATGTTCTGGTCTGGACATGTGCTCGTCTATTTTCCCCACTATGGGGATACAAGCCTTAGTTAGCAATGGCATGATAAATATTCATTTCATGTTCATGTTCTTCATAATATTAAGAAACTGACCTAAAATCATGATTTCGTATTGCTTTAGAAAAAATGTGACATGTCCCTTTAAGAAAAAGTATCGGTAATTGGTATCGGTGAGTACTTGAAAAAAAGTATCGGTACTCGTACTAGCCCTTAAAAAAGTGGTATCGGTGCATCCCTAATATATATATAAGAATCTGTAAGAATAAGATTATACAGATTAAAGATTAAATCTGCCCTAAGAACACCACGGGAAAGACTGCGACAGTACAAAGAGAAGAAAAACCCAACCAGGACCCCTCTTGTAGTTACCTACAACCCTACTCTAGAGGTAATATGCAAAATTATCAAAGATCTACATCCAGTACTCTCAGAAGACCCCATACTTAAAGAAATATTCCATCAGCCCCCAATACTGGCTTTAAAGCAAACACTGAACCTGAGAAGAAGATTGGTACGCATTGGTACGCATTCTTACACAGAATGGCACAGTACAATGCAATAAACCCTGCTGCAAACTTTGCCAACATATATGTGACAGAAATACAGCGAGTCACAATAACAAAGCGTACACCATTAAGGGGGTCATACTCATGCACATCTGCTAACGTGGTGTACATGATACAGTGTTCAGCATGTGACAAAGGTTGTTACATTGGGGAAACTGGCCTTAAGCTGCAGCTCAGGATGAACCTACACAGGAGCTCGATCAAGAACCACAAAGAGGATGAATATTGCACTCCAGTAGGACATCACTTCTCCCAGAAGGATCACTCCATCCAAAACCTCAAAATGAAAGTACTAAAAGGGAATTTTAAAAACTCTCATGAAAGGAAAACATTTGAGATTAAAATTATTTTACATTTCAACGCCATAAAGGTGGGACTTAATGTGGATTCTGGTTTTCTGACACACTACCAGAACTTTTTATGAATCTACAGAACATCACAATATTAATGTATGTGGTATATCTCTGATCTGTTTAGGGTTTATTTGTCATCCTACGTTTATTTTTTCTGTCTTTTGATTATCAGGAGGCATTTTTTACTCCCAGGTCCAACATTTATAACACCCCACTAACCCCCCCTCTAATAGCTTTCTCCTGTCTTAACTGACAAACTGTCATGTTGCTTAGTATTGCTTCTGACCTGAAGAAGAGAGGTTCACTCTCGAAAGCTTGTCTTTTATATATTTTGTTAGTCCAATAAGAAAGGTATCATTGCACACTGCAATACTGCGTTTTTGTCTTTTTTGACATCTTGTCTACTGGACTAATACGGCTTACCCATACTACTTGTTTCCGAGACTATTATTAGCTAGCTGTCCACACTTCACTTTATCTTCTCTAGACAACTGGTTGCCTATGTAGAGCAAAGGTGAATAATAAGCATAACACAGCTCTGTCATTGAGCCATGGTGACCTAGAGCTGGGATCGCTGTACCTGTGTCCTATCAAATGGTTGTGATTACTTAAGTAACACACAGGAAATGTCAAAGGATTCAGCTCCCATTGAACCACAATGCCCACATGGCTGCTGTTCAGATTGCAAGCTTTTAAAGTTACCTGTCTGCAAAGTTTTCTCTGCCAAGGTCAACTGACAGCAGGGATGGTACTTTTATCCTTATGAACAGGTAATGTTGGTTTTTGAATCGGTTGCTGTAAATGGGAATAAACAGCATGCTGAACTCATTGACACTCAGACAAAATGATTTGGATGCGGGTGTACATTATGTTCAGAGAGACTGTAAGATCACTTGTACTGTGTATTTATTTGTAAGTGATTTTTTCCTGGGTCCCTAGGTGCCTGCTTGTCCTGAACTTAACTTTTAGATTAAACAATAGGTGAATACAATGGGGTCTATTCACTAAGCTGCCGTAGGCAGCCGAGTGAATGACCGACCTAAAGCGAAGTGAGCCGAACGCTGTTCGGCTATTCACTTCCGGTTGGGATGGCTGATTTCAGCCGTATATCGGCTGAAATCAGCCGTACATCGGGTGGCTTCATGTGGCTTCGGGTCGGCCGAACATGCTCAGCATGTTCGGCCGACCCGAAGTGCAGAAGGAGTTCGACTCAGCCGATCCAACATCTGGATCGGCTAAGCCGAACCTCCGGCAGGCTACTCGCTGCTGTTCGGTCTATTCTTATAGATGCCGCAACAACTCGAGTGAATAGCCGAATGCCGCTGAGCCGCTCAGAGGGACCGAGCAGAACAGAAAAATCGTTTAAAAAGTACAAAAAAATAAATAGAAAACGATTGTGCAGCCGGAATCGGGAGACTCCCAGAGCGCCCGGGAGAGTTTTCTGTCTGGAGATCAGTGTCCCTGGTTAGCTGGTAACCAGGGACGCTGATCTCTCTGCAAGTGACCGGAGCCAGCCGTAAGGTCACGGCTGGCTCCGCCCAGCTGTCAGAAGCAGGCTGTCGGCCAGCTTCGGCTTTCAGCGCGGCTCAGCCGAGCCGAGGCATATGCTTTCGGCTGGACTGAGCCGCTCGGCTAAGTTTGGTAGCTATACGGGCTATTGTGAACCAAAGGGGTCCTGGGGCCTAAGCTAGCCGAAGGATCGGCCGAAGCTACGGCTAGATCCTTCTGCTGCTTCATGAATAGACCCCAATGTGTATTCAAGCAAAGGTCATCTGCAGCTGTCCTTATCTGAAACCAGATACTGTGAGGTTCGCACATAAGGTTTCACACTGATATAAATATGTAAACAGTCGGAAAATAGGAATAAGAATGTCCTCTTCACCAAAGCTGAAAAATAATGTTACTGTGATAATGAGAACTGTATACTTTAGCCATTCCCCAGAAAATGGAATGTCAATGGTATCCAAAACTGAAAAGTGGTCTGAGCTAAAACTTTGCTATGTAAAAGATTGCTGATGTTTCCTGAGAGTTGTCTGTAACTACCAAATATTCTCATTGGTGCCTCTCAAATGCTCCACTCCACTTGTCAGAGTATGTATGAAATGATTAACCGTGATCACATTCTGCCCACGTTATCAGTTCAAAGCATGCCTTATCTTATTTAAAGCCATATTAAAGTCAGAAGGTTTTTAAGCTATTTCAAATGCTGAGAAAATCACTTACAATGGATGCTGCTTCTAGATTTTTAAAAGTGTTAGCTTCATGCAGAATCAGCTGGTCTCTTGAGCATTGTCCTGATATCCTGTTTTAGGGTGGCTCATTTCCCTTGCAGGGTCCTATGGAGCACCCTTGTGTGTGCTAGTGCGCTAAAAAGGAAGACACAGTGTCAGACACTCTACACAGCTCAACTGGACAAGGAAGGAAAAGAAACCTTGACACTTCCTCCATCATCCCTTTTCCAATCTAGTAGATGGAGAGCTGCTGAAGACTGTGCTCTCCCTCGTGCTCTTGTACTGGACAGGAAGTTCAGGGAAGTGGAGCTGAGAGAGTTGGAACCAGCTGTTCAGAAACATGATGACTGTAAGTGTTTGGGCAGAAAAGTAAAGCAATACTTTGCTTGGCAATGTATATTTGTTTGATCAGGATTTATTATTGAAAAAAAGATTGAAGGTTTAATTCTGCTTTAAAGGAAATATATAGTCAAATAAATATACAATATTGCATATGGATATTTTGTATTTTCATTGTAAGCCAACAGGTGGTATTTTAGGCTATCCTTACCTGCTGTAGAAAAGGCCTGTAATTTATAGAGATTTCAAGCTAACATTTACAAAAACAGATGAGTCGTTATTTGTAAAATATAGATTCTTGTTAAACAAAGAAGAGATTTAAAATATCAGTTCTGGAAAAAAGTTAACATAAGTTTGACCCTAGATTACATTACATTATGGTTTTCCTTTAAAACATCTCAGTCATTAAATCCTAATTAAAAGCTGTGCCTGCAAAGAACAAATAGCCACCTTTTCTATTTCCCTCACCAGCAAATCTCATTTAATAAATATGTATTAGGTGTGAATGTAATTTCAAAAGAAATGTTCACATTTTTTTTCAATGATATCTGGTAATCCTGCCATGAACATTCTTGCTAAGGCATTTCCTGTTATAGGGTTACAACACTCTCTCCCTATCTCCCAAGTGCTCTTCTTCATTGTCATCCTATTACATGTTCTTCCATTGATGACTTTAAATGTCCATAATCATTGGAAAAGCATGCTTTTCCATTATCACCAAAAGGGAGAAAGCCCTGAGTAATGACAGCAGCTGTATGTAGACTACAAAAGATCAGCAGTAGAGTTAACCTTTGTTACAAAATATTGTTACAAAATACTGAATTCTAGACATGCAACCCCCTCAAATAATTTGTTTCGTTTCCTATCAATTTAGATTTTTAGTTCTTTCGTTTTTTAGGTTTCGGATTTGATTTGTTTCGTTATCTGATTTGTTTCCGAATCTTCATTTCGGAACGAAGTCACACGACCGTGCTTGTAATGCAACCCCCAACAGCCAAAATAGAACATCTAACTGGCCAAAGAACAGTCACATATTTAATTTTGAATGAAATTCGGATGGATCTAAAGTTTCGTTAAAGGGCCATTCAGATTCCTTTGCATTCGCACTCAATCAAATTCAGAAATGCGGATGCATATAAATGTCGGAATTTAACATAATTCATACAAATATCCATTCAGAACTAAATGAATGTCATGGCGCACCGAGGCGTCCCTCACCTGGCAGCCGCAGTGTGCGGAGACTCCCCTCTCCAGATCCCCTGGGACCACAGACACGTTCCCAGCGTTTCTCTGCTGTCGCTATGCCTCGGAAGCATGGCTTTGTGCGTCATCATGCGTGTGTTTTAGGAGCTGCGCTAGTCACGGTGTCGGGGCCATCTCCCTTGGTGGTGTCACATGCGGGGAATCCTGGTGTGACGTATATAAGCCCCAATAGAGATCCAGCATGCACAGCAACTGGCAACATGCAAAA
Organism: Nanorana parkeri; assembly: GCF_000935625.1. Taxonomy (NCBI): domain Eukaryota; kingdom Metazoa; phylum Chordata; class Amphibia; order Anura; family Dicroglossidae; genus Nanorana; species Nanorana parkeri. Next base: position 338,166 of record NW_017307376.1, read on the forward strand.
ATTGCTTCCTCCCAAGGAACACAAGCCTTCAGCAATACACTGAGCACCACCCTAAGCTACTAGCTCAGTGCTAGGTTATTCTGAAACCCTGCTCACAGACACCCAGCAGTTGTTCCTGTATCTTCGTCCCCTGTTCCTGCATTCCTACCCCCAGTTTTGGACTCCTGGCTACCTGACCCTCGGACTGTTTTCTGGACTACTGATTCTACGCTGCCTGCCCTGAACACGGAACTGCATCACTACGGCTTGTCTCATCCCCCTGTACTTTGTATTAGGACTGGTTATCTCACCTGCTTCCTGCTACTTGGATCCAGACCTGGCGCAAGGGGCTTGGCCCTGCGGTACGTGACATTGAAATTTACATGTCTACTGAATTCTCTGAAATTTGGACAAATCAGAAACGCTCAGTTTTACTTGAGCAGCTTAGGTGAAACTTGCTTAAAGCTGATCCCCGGGCAAGAAAACTTTCATTCAAATATGTTCCTCAACAAGTCTACTTTGTGTTTGTGCACCAAATACCTTTGTTTGGCTTCTATACCTCTCAGAAGCCATTTAAAACCAATTGCACTCTTAAGGACCACCCAAAAAAACACCTTCATCATGCCTCTCCTATTGGCTCCAATGCATTTTTTCGAAATAGTAAAACTGAAATCATCTGAATGTACTAATATTTCAAAGAAAATAAAACTTTTCAGTTTACTCATCCCTAATCAACAAATGCAAAAATTGGTGAGAAAAAAATAATTTCCTTAAATAAAAAATGGCACTTGTTTATTATGCACAGTGCTTTAGCAAGCTAAATGTCAACCATTAAGAATTTATATCTATTTTATTCACATTATGATCATATGATTATATTGAGAAAAGGCATATTAATGACCATGATGATTATAACCAATGACATTTATGGCTGTGGAAATATGGAATAAATCACATTATATAGTGATGGGTGATACAAATCTTTTTTGTAGTGTTGGATAATACTGCATTCTCTTTGTTGCTGCTTCCCTGGTTCCTGGCTCACTAAGAATCCTAAGAGGGATAGTTATGTGCAGTGAACTCATTACTACCAACTGAAAATTCTCCACAGTTCACCGTTAATGGCAGGTGCAGGTAAAAAAAAATCTTGCCTTTCGTTTATGAGAAACCTATAGGAACAACTAAGACCAAAGTAGTGTAATGTAATGCAGCTTTTCCCAACATAATATAAGTGGAGCTCCAAGCAAACATCTAAATACATGGGTGAAATACATACTGTATAGGTATAAATTGCTGAACTAAGAAGACACTATAGAGGCATATATTTCTGAACCAGGAAGAAACTAAATAGGCATACATTGCAGAACTAGGAATATGCTATATAGATATACATTTCTGAAAAAGGAAGATACTGTATAGGGATATATTTATGAACCAGGAAGATGCTGTATTGACATAAATTGCTGAACCAGGGAGATACTGTATTGGTATAAATTGCTTAAGCAGGAAGATACTGTATAGGCATATATTTCTGAACCAGGAAGATAATGGAAAGAACAGGGGGCATGAGAGAGATGGGGGAGAAAACAGGCATATCTCCTAAACCTACAGGGGTAGGTTATCATTAAAATAATTATTATTTGTAGCCTAATGTTGTATAAAGTACTATTGCCGCAATGCAGAATGACCCCCTCTATAGAGGACTAAAAATCTCAGCAGTACTTTATACAGAAATTCCATTGTTATATAAAGTATTGCCGGGATGTGTAGTTCTCTATAGCCTGTGCCATTCTGCATTGCTGTAAATATTAGGGATGCACTGATATATCGGACGCCAAAACATAACGGCCGAAAATTGCACTTTTGGCTAAATGCGGAAAGTGCCATTTTTCTGCTGATACAGCGGCGCATCCCTGCTTTCTTTCCTCCCAGCTGGGTGCTGGTCTGTGTCCCAGCGGGGTGGAGAGAAAGTGTGACAGCCGGCCGAGCGTTGCGGGAGGAGAGCGCTGTGTTTGTGGGGTTTTTTTGGGGGGGGGGGGCCCAAAAAAAATCTTGCACCAGGGCCCTTTGTTCCTTAGGTCCGCCACTGGATACTGTATATGTATAAATGTCTGAACCAGGAAGATATTGTATTGGTATAAATTTCTGAACTAGGAAGATATTATATAGGCATATATTGCTGAACTGGGAAGGTATTATATAGTTATAAATTGTTGAACCAGGAAGATACATTATATATGTATTGCAGAACTAGGATTATACTGTACTGTATAGATATAAATTTCTGAAAAATGAAGATACTGTATAGGTATAAATTGCTGAACCAGGAAGATACTGTATAGGTATACATTTCTGAACCAGGAAGAAGCCATATAGTTATACATTTCTGAACCAGAAAGAAACTATATAGGTATATATTGATGAACTAGGAAGATGCTGTATTGATATAAATTGCTGAACCAGGCAGATATTGTATTGGTATAAACAGTGGCATAACAAGGGGGGTGCGGCCCACACCCGGGTGACACCATTGGAGGGGTGACACCAAAATGACTTACAGTCATTTCGGTGTCACCCCCCTCTTGAAAAGTCGGGCTCTCGGTCATGGACTGAACGCCCGACAGTATCAGGAGAGAGGAGGGGACCCGGTGGCATACCTTATACCACCGGGTGACTGTCTCCTCCTCTCTCTGCCGGCATCCATCACCAAGATGGCCGCCGGCAGGTATCAGAATACGGCCGCGTGTGCGCGATGATGTCATCGCGCAAGGTGACGTCTCGGCGGGGTGACACTCGGACACGGCTCCCAGCCTTGGTCACCCAGCCTTGGGACGCCCCTGGGTATAAATAGCTTAAGCAGGAAGATACTGTATATTTACAAATTTCTGAACCAGGAAGATACTGAATATTTACAAATTTCTGAGCTAGGAAGATACTGTATAGGTATACATTTCTGAACCAGGAAGATACTGTATAGGTATAAATTTTTTAACCAGGAAGATACTGTACAGGTATAAATTGCTTAGCCAGGAACATAAATGACTTAAGAACTATCTGTGCCACCAGGGGAGGACTGGAGAATTTTAGCATAGGGAGCAAACAAAGCCAACTAGCGCTTTCATGGTAGGGGCTAATTTTAACCTTGCAATGTGTGCCCTGGTGCCTCATCCATACCTACCAACTTCCTGAGATGAGAAAGAGAGACACCTTCCAGCACAATGTATTTTGGCATTGGACACTCCCCTGCCATGCCATTAAGAATGTTTATTGAATAAACCCATATTGTTTTATCATTACTTTTCCTTTATACTGGCTTTTCAAAATAGTAAACTAGATCATTAAGAGATTTGATTAAGGTTTTAGTGCAGAATAACATTTTTGGTAGTTAAATAGAACATGTTCATACATATCATAGATATCTGTACATCAGACCAATAACAGGAACAAATAAGGAAGAAAGAATGACAGAAGGACTTGGTTTCACATGAGAGACAGTTGGGTGTTATGCTTATTGATTGGTGGGGGGCGTGATGAAAGGTGGATGTTCCTAAAGGACATAGTTTATGTCAAAACTTTTGATATTTTGACATTATAGTACAGTATCACCTTCCTTTATGGCCCTTGACATTTGTTCATATGAATTCTTAGACTTCACATGGCTTTGTCAGGTACTGTGACTGTAAATCAAAACAGAGAACAGGTAGCTACATGATACTCGGCATGTGTCGTATGTGCAGCAGGTTCCTGCTCTGATCAAAGTCTAAATGGTGAAGTATCTCCACTGAGGGCTATCAGCCCAACATATTGTATTAGTAAGAAAGTAAACTAGATATCATATCAAATCATACAGTGCTTACAAATAACATATGACATCCCATACAGTATCAGCAAAGAACACTTTCAATAGTGGTCATTACGAAAAATCCCCTCCAGAGAGGAGAAATGAGGAGAAGTCTGAATTAAGCAGACAAGGGAATACATACACAAACTACTTTCTTTCTTTTTTTTGTTTGTGAATATAATCCATCCCAGAGGATTTTCAGTGGAGCCTATGATGAGCCACTTGCTTGAATGGCAGACATATTTTTCTTGTACATCTTATATGTAATGGCCTGAGGGACAAGGCCCCCCCCCCCCCTCCAAGGCCAGTCCTTTACTGTGTGTCACCTACCTGGCTGTACAGTGTCAAAAGTGTGTGTAAATGACATGGTAAGGTGTTCAAAAGTACACATTAATTGGAAAGCAAAAGAGTAAACCTATTTGTATTTCAATGGTGTTTTTAGCTGTTTCCTTGACTTAAGGGTTTGGTTTTAAAAAATAGACAAAGCTATGTTTACGGAAGATAATATCTGTATTGATTTTCCAGAAAACGCCAAAACATGAAGAACATTCTTTTAAGTGTGCATACATTAAAATGTTGTCCGAGTCTGGAGGAAACCAAACAGAAGCTTAGTGACTATTGTGCAGATGGGCAAACATCAAACCTTGGAAATCAACAAAACATCTGACCATGTAGGATCAGCATTCCACAATATGGTAAAATAATGTAATTCAAGGCTTTTTTTGTTCTTTCGGCATCCAGGATGAACTGCTGTGATGTTAATGTGAATAATTCTTAAGTGGTCAAAAACATTTCTGTGCCAGAGGAAAGAAGCAACTTTGTATTAATAACAGTAAGTCATGGGCATGGTGGAAGGCATTGGGGGACACACGGCAGATCGCCTCACTCATCTTTTACACATGAAAATACAGAGCAGAGTTGTACTCCTGTCAAATTGATATGTTAAGTTATTTCTGCAGCTGTTTCTATTGGGAATGGAAACAAGGATGCCAGCTTCCTGAGGCTTTCTAAGCCAGTAACCTTTGAGGGAAATGTAATAATCAGCTCATAAGTATACTGATGCATGCACGCTTACCTTTGGGCTCCACAAATCTATTGTCTTGATTTGTATGTGCCGTACTTATTAGCCATTTGGGAGACAGAAGTGATTGGCCTTGCAGCGGTTCATTGCAGTCATTGTGCCCATCATTCTTTTTAGCATGTAAAGTTTTATTACTGCATCTCATATTCTGCAGTACAACGTGCATTGTGAGGAAAGATATAGCAGAATGTAATATAATTCTGATTCTTCTATTCTTCCTAGGTTTCTGACTTAACTCATTGGTACCAATATCTAAGAAATACAATTTTTGTTATTATTCACCACTCAAGACTATCAGGTATATATTTCTAGGTTTTTGAGTCAATGTATGTTCCCGAATATGGACATTTTGAATTCAGGAACTTATGCCCCTGTGTTTACGTACGTAAACATATACCCATGTACAGCGTCTTCAAAACTGTCCTATGGACTGGAAAAGAGCAGCTAGGGCTCCTGGGAGCCACAAATACAGGTGTATTTGGGCCCCAAGTGAAGGCTTATAGCAGAGGCGATCCCTAATAAAGTGTATTCTCACACTATATATATCATTTATTTATTTTGGTGTGGCTTGTTTATAAGAAGTGGTCCAAATGCTCAACCATTTCTTTCTGCTTGTTCTTACTTTCACGAAAAGCTCTACGCACTAAGTTAAAGGGTTTTTTTGGGAAACCTTTATTTTCAGCAATAAAAGTCAACAAGAATTCATCCTTCTGTATATTTCAGGTAAAGCATCAAGACTGTATTAACCATAATGGCACTCATACACCAGAACAAACCTCCTCTGGACACCACTGGATATTTTTTATCCGAAGACTCGCTATACTTCAGGAAGCATAAAACCATTAGAATTTGTTGTTATAGTAGCAAAGTAGTTCTAAATATAAATCAGACCCTATGCTACCTCCAACAGAGCATTTTATGAGTAATTTTACTAAAATAGTCACATGATACAAGGGGTAGAGTTTGTACAAATGTGTATCACCACTCCACTGCATTTGGGGTAGCATGATGTCCCAGTATGGCAACCATGCACCATTCAGAGTGCTGACCAAGAGTGGTGACTAAGAAGTACTTACATCAACAAATATACACATAACCCTCACATTATATCTTAATACAGTCAAGTAAAAAGTATACAATTTTTTTACCCAGGCACAAAGATTTTATATTTTGGTAGATGTCATTTAGTCAAAGTAAAGAGGAACTTCTGCCTTATTTTAAAAATGACAGCAACACATCTTTAGAAATGTTTAGTAATGGCAATCTACAGATACTTATAGATAATTGCAGATTTTTAAAACTTTGCATACCTTATTTTTCTTGTCCTTACCTATACTTCCTGGAACTCTGGGTCAGTCTTCTAGAACATGTGACATTGCACATCATCCAAGGGAGGGAAAAATGCCTTTCCCCTGAGTTCTTGCAAGGTTTTGCAGTTTACAGCTGAAATTACCCAGAAAGGAACTGGTGATGTAGCCTTCCCAGGATGTATGTGAGGTCAGCACTACATCACCAGTGCCTCACTCAACAAGGAAGTGCAAAAACAGTAACTGTAAGTAAAAGCAAAAAATATTTGTTTAACTAATTCATTTAAGATAATACCATACCAGCATGCAGATCAGAGAGAAAATGGGCAAAGGTCTACAAGGCATTATCTTTTTACTTTATTTTTCCTGCTGAAGTCATTACAAGGGTTGTCCCTCTCCCTACTGGATGTGATATTCAGCCTTTACTAAGTAGAATGCAGCAGAAGTGAAACTCCACCCACTGCTGCAGGAGGCACGCGATTTCCAATGTCGAGAATGTACGATGGAGAGATATTGCTACTCCAGACGCGAAATAATAGAAAAGCAGTGGGGCTTGCAAGTCGTATGCCTCTAATAAAACAGCTTTGAGCAGAGTGACCTTTTGAAGTGATGAAAAAGATTGATATGCTTTACAAAAAACACATCCAAGAAAAACAGGCAATTCTGAATGGCTTTCATGTAAAACCCTGTCAAAGTGTGTACATGTGAAAATGTCTTGTTACAATCCTCAGCACAGTTTCCCATATGACATTATTCTTGAGTTATCATACACATTTTTCACCATGATTGACAGTATGGGGGTGATTTACTAACCTAAACACACGCACGCACCAGGTGCGTGTGATTTTTACAAAGCAAAGCGTATTTATCAACCAAAAAGTCTCTATAAGCATATTTCCACTAATGCCATATATGGAAAAATCATGCACATGATGCATATATAATGCTGCTTCACAGTTTAGACAAAAATGGTTAGCTCATGCATTTACATTCCTGCATTCATCAATGCAAGCAACACAATGTAGAGCTAATTTACACATCACCACCTTGCAATTCATGCAGGGCTTTGCACAACACACCTGCTGGGTGTGTACACACTACAAAGTTGTTTAGATTCCACCCATAGATCATGCTGGGAGGGAACACACTACAGAGGTGTATACATGTTCGTGGTGTGTTTATAAGGTTAGTAAATCAACCCCTATGAGTGTAATTGTGGTACTATGTGTATTTGCTATCCCTGTAAACAGGTGTATTCAAATCAAAGATAATTAAAGATAAATTGATGCCAAGAGAAACACTTGTCAACCTCGAGGAAAAAAACACTTGAGGCATTTGTACCAGCTATCAATAATATTTTCTTTAGTTCTAGCATTTCTTACATGTATGTGTTAGTGAGTAAGGAAGAGGTTCAGGTTTGCTACTACCATGGGTTTGAAATGACCCGGTCAATTTATATGCAGATTCAACTGGGGGGATTTTTTGTAAACCATAATGCTCTGCATGGCATTTAAACAATGGTCAACAGGCTTAGAAGGGCCAGTATGGGGGCTTTTGGATAAGCCATTCCCT
>NW_017307376.1:345960-376474 GCF_000935625.1 Nanorana parkeri
CAATGTCAGTGTATTGAAAGCTGCTGTAGGAAAGGGTAGGGAAAGGATAGGGAAAACTGACAAACACAATAAGGAGAGATTATGGTCAGTTAGGAAACTGTACTTTTAATTCTGATTGCTGAAAGCAATCAACCCCTTTGCTTTTTTTTTCTTTAATTTTTTTGTGGTTGATTTAAGAACAAGAGTTACTTTTAGCTTTCATGGCTTCCCTTTGAAATAATAGGCTTTTGTTTCAGTGTTGCATTCTGGGGTTTTATTTATTTTGGGGGTGTAGTTTATTTTATGTTGATAGGGCTTTATTTTAGTTACAAACACCTTTTTGTTTTGTATAGCAAGCCTCCCCTTCAAAAAAAAAGGGGGCTTTTGTTTCAGGGGGGGATTTTGGGGTTTTCTTTTTTTGGGGGCAGTGGCTTGTTTTTTTAATTCAAGTTGATAGGGCCTTTGGTTTAGTTTGGTGTACTAAAAAAGCTTCACATCATTTTCTGTGAAAATAGCAAGATTTCCCTTATATCTAATTTGTCTACTAGTACTTCGATGCTATATTTGCAGAACTGGGACCCTCCCCAGTGGCCCCTGGAGGAGAAAAGTTAATGTACTGCATCAAATGGCTTCTAAGTAGTAAGATTAAAATCAAGTACAGTTGTCAGGAACTCGAGACCCGTCTCCCCGCACAGCCGCGGCGCCGTCTTGCGTCCTCGGCTCCTACCTCTAGACGTCTCCCTCAGACCCGTCACACATGAGAGTGAGGGCTTAGCAGGCCGGCCCTCCAGAAGCGTCCTGTTGCTAGGAGACATTCGGGAGGGCCGCTGCTGACAACTCCGCCCCCAACACACCTGTCTAAATCATAAAAGCCTGGAAGGCTCACTTGCTCGACGTTCTAAGCGAGGTAGAACGTTGAGCAATCTTCTAGGGTTCATACCTCTTTTCATGCTCTTGGTCTTCCTCCTCCATAGAATTGGAATCTGGGCTGCTGCCAGCACATCACGGATCCTTGGACCTGTACTCCTGAAGGGGCTCTGGAGCAAATCCAACCGCAAGTACCACCTGGACACTGCATTAGTGTATATTGCTTGCAACACTGTTGAGTTAAAGAGACACTGCTCTTCAGGGGGGGTTGGTGTGGAGTACTGCTAATTTCTGTCATTATCCTTGCAGTCCGGGGCACGTGTGTTATATAGTGCTGAGAGACGGTAATAACCAACCGGAACTATCATTGATATCTTTATTACACTGCCAAGTTGTTTCCAGTTGCTTATAGTGTTTATGCATTAGTGAAGTGAACTACTGTATACATAACTACAAACGGAACAACCGCTGATACCTTGTTACACTGCCATGTAAATTCCCATTGCTTATAGTGTTTATGCATTAGTGAAGTGAACTACTGCATTCCGAACTACAAACCCCCACAGGCCCCTACTAACCACAATTGTGGACCAGTGGGAGTTTTCATTTGTTGTTACCTCTGCAGTTACAGCCAGTGGTGGCGTATGATGTGTTAAGGGTTCCAACCTCACTCAACCACACTACAGAGTGTAAGTGCGAACCCCCACCTGAGCCATCCAACCAGCCTCTCCGCAGCTGAGATCCTCATCCACACTCGCTCAATCGTTACAACAGTATGCAGGAGCAACCAGGATTGATGACTGGCTGTCAGGGCAGCTTGCAGTAATGTAAACCGCAATCCAAACAAGGGTTAGTAAAGTAATCAGTAGAGTAATCAAATATCCAGGAAAGTGTAGGGGTAGGCTGAGATCAAAGAGGTAGTCCCTAATCCAGGCAAGGGTCAGGGCAGAATGCAGTCAAAGAGATAGTCTGTTATCCAGGTAAAGGTCAGAGCTGGCGGCGGTCATAGAGGTAGTCAGACAAGAACAATCAGTGGCAAGGAACATACTATTAGGAACCAGGAACTTAAATTCTCTCACAAGCCCAGAGCCCTGGCTTGTGATGATCAAACGGAGCTGGGCCTGTTGCTGTGAAAAAGATGTGGCCACCAGGAGGTTAGGCTGATGGAGCTGACCTGCTGACTAGCAATATGGATGCAGCCTGAGGGTAATGCCGGCCACCAGCCTCTGCAAGAACATGGACTGCCTTGGCGAACTACTGGCCAATTGCTTTCTGCCTGTTAAAGCGTGTCTATGCCCATTTAAAGAAAAAGCATGTGTTGCTGCTTAAGCAATCAGAGAAAAGCCCAATGTTTTTCAAAATGAAATAAATCAAATTGGGATGCTGCTACTGTATGTGAGCCATGCTAATAAACAAGAAAAAGATAATTTCTGCAATCAAATATGTGCTGCCAGTTTGTGCTGTTGTTGATACAACCATGAAGATCGTACTCACATAAGCTAAAAAGACCTTGTTCCCACTATACAGTATTTTTTCCCCCATGGCAGTGCCCAGCTTCCCAAGCCTTTTCTTTGACAGCAGTTTGCGATTTGCCTTAAACATGGCTAGAATGTTATTACAAGATTTGGTCCCTATATACATCAAAAGAATATACAGCTAAGTTTGGGTTCACTGAACTTGAAAACAGGATTCACTGAACTTTTGGGGAATTGGACCAGGCAGATCTGCCCACCTCTAGTAGTGAGGCACAAACATAGCATTCCACACCTGGCGTGACACCTTGGTGAAATGGGTACAGGTCTTCATAGAGATGTTTATCGCTCCACTAGTGACATATTAATGACATGTTGGATACATTGCTGAGTAAATAAATTCCATTGTTAGACCAGCTCATTATAGTCATAGCAAAGCAGTGCAAAGTCAGACAAGAATGAAAAGTTATGCCAAAGCTTGTTTGCATTCCTGTGTTGTAAAGGGCCCAATCTTTTGTTTGTTTGATGAGCAAAACTGACCACTTTCACAAATGATGGCCATTATGAAAAACTTTAATGAGGATTTAAAGCCCAGTGAAAACTATGTACAGAGGGCATACTGAGTGGTTTTATTTTAGATGTTGAGATAAATGCACTACTGTATATGTTTACAGCTTCTGGTATACGTTTTTCAAAGTAAAAGATATAACCCGGGCTAGAAGAAGGCGTTCTACCAATCTAAATTGTGTGATCAACTATCATTGATTCCATAATAACTTTTGAATGGCCGGCAATTGATTTATGCTTGTCAACATTCTTCATTGTATTCTGCAATGTGATGGTTGATGACAGCGTTCTCCCTCTCTTCAAAATGTCTTCTCTTTGTCCCAGTCAGTTTTTCTTGTATGTCCAAGTTTAATAAAACCTAATGTCACTGATAGGAGGGAACTAATGGTTGTATCTAGGTGTTATTCAAAAGGAACTTGATAACAGATCATAGTAGAAATGCAAGGCAGAGGAGGAACAGACATGTGTTGTGACACACAGGGGGGCAGGTATAGGGCCACAAAAGGCATATAGGTATATTCCTTGCAGGCAGCTGCTGGTAAATTGCTCTCACCTTGGTGCAAGTACCAGGAGCACCTGGTCTTCACTAGAACTGCTGAAAGTACAGATGAACCCATGTGGCAGGATATCCACTATGCAACCTGTAGGATTACTGCAAACAAACAGAAACATACAGAATACTAGCACACAGCAGACAAACAGGAATAGATGGCGTTGTGACAAGGTGCAACAGAATGCACATAAAGGCAGGCAAGATCAGAAGCTGGAGCCAATGCAAACAGACAAACAGAACATAAGTCATAGCCAATACTGGTCAAGTAAACAGGATAAACAAGGCAGAAGAAACTAGCCCAAATGTAGGAATAGATGGAGGCTGAAGTGAAAAAGTCAGTAGACTGAGTCATATCGATGCACCAACACTGGCTTGTGATGGCAAACTGTCTAAATAGACACAAACTCAAAGCAGATGAGACACAGGTAAAGACAGACTGACAAAAGAGCCCTGATAGGGAAAACACACCAGACTTGTGATGTTACAGGGGAGACTTACCTGACATTTATGATTTTCATACTTGTTGCCATATTGCCAAAAACTAATATTCAGGTTGTCACGCAAACAGAGGAAAGTAGTGAACATGTACGCCATTGTCTGGCAGTATTATTTATTACAGTTATATATATAACAGGTATAAAATATTGTTTTGTAGTATCAGTGGTTTGAGCAAGCGAATCAGATGGTCGCTCAGCAAAAACACCAAACTTGCAAAAAATGCAGTTCCAATACAAATGTGCAATCTGTGGATAACATGTTTTACTCTAGTCACCTCCACAAAGTTTAGATATCCCTCCAACAAGGTACAGTAGATAAATGATGGACATTGCCTTATTAAAAGGGCTGTTACCTGTAATGGTATTAGTGATCATTATAATTATTGGTAGCAGAAGCATTAGTAGTAGAAGAATAAGATTGGTCACCAGTCCTCAGGAAAGACTTTCTCGATCATGATAGAGTTCACAGAAGGGCTAGAAAATTGATAAAGGGGATGAAAGACAGAAATTATGAAGTTTAACTCCAGAAATGAAACTCATTCTCCTTAGAGAAAAAGACACTTAAGAGGGGAATCGATTGCAATTTTCAAATTAATTTATGGGGACTGCACTATTAGGAATAAAGTGTTTAGACTAAGAACTGTACTGATGACATGAGGTTGGAATAGAAGAGGTTTAACTTTAGACTGTACAAAGTGTTTTACTGTGAGAGTAGTAAAAATTTGAAATTCCCTTCCACAGTCAGTGGTATATGCAGATAACATTGATACATTCAAGAAACTCTTAGGGGCCTATTCACTAAGCTGCCGTAGGCAGCCGAGTGACTAACTGACCCGAAGCGAAGTGAGCCGAACATGCTCAGCCATATATCGGCTGAAATCAGACATACATCGGGTGGCTTCGGGTCCAGGTAACCAGGGACGCTGATCTCTCTGCTAGTGGTCGGAGCCTGCCGTAAGATGATGGCTGGCTCCACCCAGCTGTCAGAAGCAGGCTGTCGGCCGGCCAATGGCCGGCCGCTCGGCCAGCTTCGGCTTTCACCTCAGGTCAGTCAAGCTGAGGCATATGCCTACAGCACGACTGAGCCGCTCGGCCAACTTCGGGAGCTGTACGGGCTATAGTGAATAGCCCGTACAGCAGCCCTTCGGTTTCTACTGAACCGAAGGGGTCCTGGGGCCGAAGCTAGCCGAAGGATCAGCCAAAGCTACGGCTAGATCCTTCGGCAGCTTATTCAATAGACTCCTTAGATACATTTCTTAATTCACTGAATATACAAGCATATGGGAACTATTAGAGACATGTACACACACACACAATCAGATGGACCTGTATCTTTATTCAACCTTACCTACTGTGTTACTATGTAAGAAACCACAGATGTAGTAACTGCAGCAATAGTTGAAGCAGTAGCAAAACTAATAACAATAGTGGCTAGTAAGTTAGATTTAGCAGAACAGATGTAGCATTAGCCAAAGCAGCAGTATTCACATTTCAGTAGAAGAATGTATTGTCTTGTGAGGTTTTATAGCATATATAAGTGTCAAGTTTCTTTTTTTACAATGCAAGCTTTTATTTAATGCACATCAGTAGTGACTCAGACCCTGGTTTTATGGAATATACTAAAACACAGAAGTCCAAGGAGATTTAAAAAAAGAATAGATGAAAAGAGAATAAAAAAAAAAAAATGTAAGGGTATGGGTATGTGTAACAGACTTTTATGAGGAGTTGTAGTAACAAACGAATATTACTATTTTAGTGAGTTTTCAAAGCCTGGGAAATTCATTGTGAAGAGGGAGATGAGTGACCCCTTTTGGCTAAACGACAAACCTGTACGTCCCATGCAGCACTGTGGATTAGCATATGTGTTGTGATTTTTATAGAAGTAAGGCAGTAAAGGTATGACATGATTTTTATTGACAGAAGTTAACTAGTCTAGCTAATTCAAAGTGTTACATATTGAAATATTTTTTCTTGATACTCCACGTCTAGAAGTCATCTCACACAGCATCACATACCGTGGGTGCATGTATGCGATGGATCAGCACAGTACTGCTGCTCATGAATTCACTATATCATTAATGTCTTGCCTGTCTTTGATGAAAGGTAAGGAGAAAGATGAAAAAGACAAAGCTTGACATGCCTTTGGGCTTCACCTATGCCACACTCAACTTCCTAAGTATCTACAAGTCAGTTTGAAGATTTATTGGAGTCTTCAGAACATCCAGGAGAGAGAAAATAATATATGCTGTCATATTTGGCACTTGGCTGAAGACAATTAACTATTAATAAGTGATGGCAATCTATGAGATTACATGGTATAGTACTTAAACAAGGGCATACTAGTCATTAAATCTACAAAAGGATCCTCCAGTGGGATCCAAGCCAAGGGGACCCAGGAGCATTAGTGACACAAGAAAAGCCTTTGCAGTGAAATAATTATTTCTGGAGTTTAAAGATCATGGTATAAAATATTATAGAGTAAAATATATTATTTCAACCCATTTCTTTTTACTTTGAATACCTTAATCTGACATTGCTCAGCTGCATTAAAAGGAGTAGAAAGTGAAAAAATATTAATATTAATTTTACTATTTTTGCTACTACAACTATGACTATATATGATATACTAGTATATACTATACATAAAAATACCTGGGGAAAAATTAAATGAAAAATGTTTTTAAAAAAAACCTTTAAAGAGGCATGCTATTAATTTAATACCATGCTTAATACAGTTACTAATAAATCTGTATCTGTATATACGTTCTACATCACGCCATGGTGAGCATGGCCCATACAGCAAGCAATTGAGCTGCAAGTTTGAAAATGACTTGTTAAACTATTGCAGAATTGCCAAGTTTTACAATTTTGTTGCACAATTACAGCAAGTCTGCAATGCAAGTCTCCAGATCAACGTGCTTTGCAAAAGTGCTGTGTACTTGCTGAGCTCTTGCTAAGACCTGCAGGACTCTTGCTGTAGACTTGCCAAGCAAATTTGCTACAAATTCAAAAAGTGTCAACTAGAACTCGTGCTGCAAGTGTTCTGCAAGTCTAGAACTTGCCAGGAATGTGTGCAGCAAGTTAAAAAATGTTTACAATTTAACACTGCCACAAGTTTGTGGCAAGTTATCCTTGCTATCTTGGGGTGGCTTTATGTTTCGTACTGTGGCCTTGCCACAATGGAATCCAATTTTTACCAGAGACACTGTTTGTATGGTATTATTTGTACGTTCTCCCTGTATTTGTTTCCACTGAAAAACATACCAACAGGTTAATTTGCTTTCACGAACTGTATGACTCTGGTAGGAACATTAAGGTGCCCACATTGCGATAATCGTACGATAATCGCGGGAAATCCCGCGATCGTACAATTATCGCAAGGTGTGTGGAAGGTGTGCGACCTCTGCTACTGTAAGGTTGCATGACTTTTATCTTAGGAACATGTTCGAAAACCCGCTGAGAATTTTCGGCAGGTGTGTAGCATGTTCGTAAGATAAAAGCCGGACGGGCCGGTGTGCGCAAGCGCACACTGCCCGTTCAGCATTACGGTCATCGGAAGCCCGCCCCTCAGCGGGGCGGGGTTGCGATCATCGCAAGTACGATCTGCCTGTCCAAGATAGGCAGATTGTACGTTTTTTTAATTACCTTACAACCATCGCAAGACAAAAGTCTTGCGATGGTTGTAAGGTGTGTGCCCAGTATTAGACTGTAAGTTTCCCCAGTGGAAGGGGCTGATGTGAATGGTCCACTGCTATCTCTAAATCGCTGCAAATTACATCTGTACTATAAAGTTTAGGGGAACATAATTAAAATAAATAACATGCACTCCAAAGTCAAGGCAAATTATTTTGCTATTTTGTGCCCTTTTGCAATGGATTTTAAAATCCATGTTCCATAACGCAGAGACATACATACACACTTTTGACAGATTTTGGACTGCCATAGAAGCTTACATCATTACGGAAAGTCAGAACAAGCATTGAAACGTAATCCTCCTGTCCCATCGCACTCCTGACCGGACAAAAACCCAAATCCAACTGGGTGGGTGCAGTGGTGACAACGGATGCCTCCGTGAAATGTAGATAGATTAAAGTAGTCACTCGCACTCCATGATATTAAAGTCAATGCTGTTTATTGACTGAGATAACACACATATCCTTAGCGACGTTTCGAGACCATGCGGTCCCGTCCTCAGGCACGGGACCGCATGTTTGCCTGAGGACGGGACCGCATGGTCTCAGAACAAGCAATGAGACAACATCAGTGTAAGAATTCTTCAGACTTTTTCTTATCATAGCAATAGCTCAGGATGTAACATGGATATGCACATTCCCTTAGAAAGGCCTGTAACCAGTTACCTGTTGCCAAGCCTGCTGTCCCATGTCTTTTTATTAGGTCTGTTCTAAGACAATCAATCTTGGCTGCATAGCTTCTACCACCATAAATGAAATACATGTCTTTTATTTTGGATTTGCATTCATCACTTTAGTAGGAAAAACGTTGCTGATTTCTACTACACAGACCTTTTAGCATTCATATTTTTTTAAAGAAGAACTCCTTCAGGGGTGTCCCCAGGCTTTTTGCCACCTGAGGTGCCATGGGAGGAAGGGATGGTGCACAAACAGTGGGGAGGGTGCTGGTTGAGAGTAACAAGTGACAACGCTAAGAGCTGGGCATAGTGATGCGTAAGGGCTCTGTATCTCCGCGCTAAGATCTTTTCAGCCTGGGAAGCTGTAGCCAGCATCCTGCCGAGCTCCTGGCAACCAGTGACGTCATGTCGGCAAGAGTGTCCCAGGTTGCTAAGAGCTGAGCAGTAGACATGTGCGATTCGTTTTGGAAAAATGTGTTTATCGGACGAATTTTCGTTATTCGGAGATTTGGATGTATCTGAATTTCCGAATAACAGAAATGATGAATTAAAATGAATTTGAATTTCCGAAAAGGACAGTTCGGGCGAAAATAGTTAGCAGTAGTCTGTACAAATTTTCATTTGTGGATGAATTTTCATGTAGCAAAGTGACATTAAAAAAAAAATTTGAATGTCACCTTGCTGAAACGAAACAGAAACAAAACTTTGTTCAGACTACCGCTAACGAATTTCGTCTGAATCCAAATCCTGAAACTAATTGATTTTTGGACCCGAATCCCGAAAAACGAAATAACGCAAAATCCGAATCAAAACGAAATGAAACTAAACACATTTTTTGCCGGTGCACATGTCTACTCAGCAGGGAGATGTGTATGGCCCTTACACATCTTAGCAACTTGGAATGCTCTGGTCAGAAAGGGGGTGGCAGGCACACTGCAAACATTGTGCAGCAGAGTGGTCATTCCGTTCTGCCTACTGCCCCCCACATGACCCAAAGAGATGCAGCCTGGCTGCCTCATTACCCCCACACTGCAAGGGTTAAAGGTTTGTTTTAATCTAGGTAGGAAAATAACAAAGTTATACTCACCTGAACCTCTGAGCCGGCTGGCTATTAGAACGGTCCCTGACGCCCCCCCCCCTCTGCTCCGCAATGGAATGTCCCTCGTTGTCTTCACATCCTATACACTGTTTTGGATATGATGACTCACGGGACCTTAGACCGTTGGAGCAGAGGGGGAGGGAGGCTGCAGGGGCTGGGCAGCTGCAGGGGTTCAGGTAAATATATATTTTTTTATTTTTGACCCCAAACAAAAATAAGACCTTAACCCGTGCAGTGCGGGGGAGGGGTAGCCCCACTACAATGGTTAAGAATATTTATGCCTGGAGTTCTTCTTCCTAGCAGTACAAATAGCATTGGTGAAGTGCAAAGCGTCAGTTATGTATTAATCCTGCAGGAATTGAGCTACTATGAGTTACTGTGCTCTGCACACAGTCCCTGCCTTTTGGACTCCCTTATTAAAGAGAATCTGCCCCAAAGCCCAATACTTAGAAAGCTCTGATTGGAGTTGACATTCCCTGACTCATGGTCATCTAAATAGTTCTAAGCTGAGCCAGTTTAGATTTGCTCACGATGAAGTCACTGCCACACAACTGGGAGCATGACAGCTTCTAGCAGTTGCTTCTAAGGTAGAACATTTGCTTTGTGACAGGTTCATTTAAAATAATCCTCTAATTGTTATGTTCACCATTTACCCACTAGGTGGCAGGAGAGAACCAAAGGCCATGTTCATTTGAACACAGTACTTCCATGTATAACCAGTAGATGTCATGTTCCAACAATCCATATTCAATTATGATCTCTATCTGATCTGCACCCCTTAAACAGACACTTTACATTTCCATAATGAATACATGTCAATCAGCACATTTTCTCTAGCAATACTCAGAAGACAACAAGCACAATTTAAATAAATGAAATAATAGCACTGCATGTGACTACAAGATCTTCAAAATGTTCTCGTAGTACTAAAATTCTTTAAATGTGGAATTTGTGGGTAAAAGTGCAGTGGTGGAGTCCTTTCATAACACCAGTGGGAATCAGCTTATAGCACTGGGGGAGCAAATCAGTAAAGTTATCTGTCACTTCTTGAAATTATTTTTGCTGCTACTAAATATGTTAATTTTTTTCCAGAGGCAGAAGCCTATTATCAGTGCAGCCTTGAAAATGTTTTATATTAGGAAAGCAATGCAACGGTATATTACTTCATCAGAAGTTCTGTCTGGGCCCCCCAGCGTTAATAAGCTTCGTATATGTCTATAGAGAGACACTGCCAGTCAAAGGCATTATAGTTTTCATGTTATTGTTATTTTACTTATTAGGCAAAACTCATTTAATTGTTGTCCTTTAGCATGCCACAGAAACACAAAAAGAGAGCAAATTGGCTTTTTTTTAAAGAAAGTTAAAAATAAAATAAAATGTTAATTTTTTTAATTCAAAGTCTCTCTGGCTCAGGTGAAAAGCCTGGAGTGTTTATAGGGAAATTACAGCCACATAAATATTTACTGTGTATTTAAACTCTAAATATTATGTTTTGCGTCCATACATATGATTTTGGTGCATGCTTGTATTCCAGAATTGCAAAGACACTATTATTATTATTTATTCAGGATTTATATACTGTAGGTTGTAAGCTCTTACCAGCAGGGCCCTCCTTACCATCTTGTCTTGATTTGTATTGTAACTGTAATGGCTTCCTTTTACTGTAAAGCGCTGCGCAAACAGTTGACGATGTATAAATCCTGTATTATAATAATAATAATGATAATATAGGGCCAACAGTTTGAAGAGCACTTTAAAATACATTATATTACCAAACGTATTGTGACACCCCTCCAAATCATTGGATTCAGGTGTTCCAATCACCTATATGGCCACAGGTGTATAAAGTCAAGCACCTAGGCATGCAGACTGCTTCTATAAACATTGGTGAAAGAATGGGTCGCTCTCAGGAGCTCAGTGAATTGAAGCGTGGTAACGTGATAGGTTGCCACCTGTGCAAAAAGTCCATCCATGAAATTTCCTTGCTACTAAATATTCCACGCTCAACTGTTAGTGGTATTATAACAAAGTGGAAGCAACTGGGAACAACAGCAACTCAGCCACTAAATTACAGAGCAGGGTCAGCGCATGCTGAAGTGTACAGTGCGCAGAAGTCACCAACTGTCTGCAGAGTCAATAGCTACAGACCTCCAAACTTCCTGTGGCGTTCAGATTGGCACAACAACAGTGCGTAGAGAGCTTCATGCAATGGGTTTTCATGGCCGATCAGCTGCATCCAAGCCCTACATCACCAAGTGCAATGCAAAGCGTCGGATGCAGTGGTGTAAAGCACGCCGCCACTGGACTCTAGAAAAGTGCAGACGTGTTCACTGGAGTGACAAATCACGCTTCTCTGTCTGGCAATCCGATGGACGTGTCTGGTTTTGGCGGTTGCCAGGAGAACGGTACTTGACTGACTGCATTGGCCAAGTGTAAAGTTTGGAGGAGAGGGGATTATGGTGCGGGGTTGTTTTTCAGGAGTTGGGCTTGGCCCTTTAGTTCCAGTGAAGGGATCTCTTAAGACATCAGCACACCAAGACATTTTGGACAATTTCATGCTCCCCACTTTGTGGGAACAGTTTGGGGATGGTACCTTCCTGTTCCAACATGACTGCGCACCAGTGCACAAAGCAAGGTCCATAAAGACATGGATGAGCGAGTTTGGGCTGGAGGAACTTGACTGGCCTGCACAGTGTCCTGACCTCAACCCGATAGAACACCTTAGTTATGAATTAGAGCAGAGACTGTGAGTCAGGCCTTCTCGTCCAACATCAGTACCTGACCTCCCAAATGCTCTTCTGGAAGAATGGTCAAACATTCGCATAGACACACTTTTAAACCTTGTGGACAGCTTTCTCAGAAGAGTTGAAGCTGTTATAGCTGCAAAGGGTGGGCCAACTCAATATTGAACCTACGGACTAAGACTGGGATGCCATTAAAGTTCATGTGCATGTAAAGGCAGGCATCCCTATACTTTTGGCAATATAGTGTATATGGGTGAGGCAGTACAGTTACAATATAATACCATACAAAAAGATTGGGACAATGGCTTAGTGGTTAGCAATTTTACCTTGCAGCACTGGGACTAAGATCCTGGTCCGGATGCTAACTGCATGGATTTAGCATGCTCTCCCTGTGCTTGCATAGGTACTGCAGAATCCTCCCACATTCCAAAGACATGCTGGCAGCTTAATTGGCTCCTGTCTACATCACCCATGTATGTGAGATAGGGACCTTAGGTTGTAAGCATGGTACTGATGTGCATGTACAGTATGTAAAGCACTGCATTCATAAATTAGAAGGACCCTGCTCATGAGAGCTTACAATCTACAAGACTAGGGGATGGGACGCAATTGTGGTCAGTACAGGTATAGTCAAAATGGAATTGTAGTCCCAATAAATTAGATACTGAAATGGTGGAGTGCAAGGAGAGGTTGGTTCACTAGGTACTGAGGTTAGAGTCTGTTGCAGCATCGCTGAAGTAGATAGGGCCGATGTGGCAGGAGATGGTAGAGGGTGTTTGGCACTTGGGAGTTAGGACTAAGACTGTAGCCTTCTACCATTGTCTAATGCAGTTCTCCCTTCAGGTCCACTGTCTGCCGTGGATCCAATGACATCATGTCCACAGACCTTGGAGGTGGCTGGCCTATTTAGGCCAATGGCTGAGGGTGAGGCAGCTGCACAGTAGTGTAACCCAAGTTGTTAGAGGACTACTCTTCCAACACTCCGACCAAAAAAATGTCCAGAATATAAGAATGACTCTATGACAATATCTATGACACTTGAGCTATAAAAAGCTTATAACATTTTTTCTATCTTTTTTAGGCTGCCATACATGTACACCAGCAGCTAAAGCCCCTCTCCAGGATACATTTAACTTCACAAGGTATGAGGGGGAAAGGAATAGTTTTTGTTTTAAAGTTTATCAAAGCAAAACTAGTTTTTAGTTTTGAGTAGTGGTGAGAGGATAATACCCCTGTCAGATTTTTATTTCTGCCTGTATCTCCACTGTGAAGATTCATTATCTTTAATATTATTGGTGAGCATTATTTGGTTGTCTGATCAGGAAAACCCAGACTTGCTGTATAATAAGTGGAGTAGAGCAGATTACAAATCAGGGCAACTAAATGTTTGCATGCATGATTCCCACCACAGTGGCTCTATTCCTTTTCTGCACACAGTAAACTCACAGGAAGCCTTATTCACCAAACCACTATGATTCTTAAAGTGACTCTGTCACTAAAATAAAAAAACAAAAATAAAACAGCCTGTTAAAACATAATATCTACAAGTTTCCCGGAACGGGTGTAAAAAACCAAACCATCCCCTGAAGCTTCCATCTGTATGGCATGTCTGCCTCTCTCTGAACTATCAGTCCTCAGGGTTGAACCACAGCATACAGAGGGGGAGACATAGACATGTGACTCCAGCAGATATATTGCTAATTGGGTCCTAAACATATAGATGACATGTATAAAAGAACCCTTGTGCCATGAGCAGAACATAGATATAACAGAATACAGAAATTGAGTGTGCTCTGTTATCTGCCAACGGTACCATTTGAACTAAATGCAAACACAGCTATCCCTATGGCTTAATTGCTAAAAATCAGAAAAGAAACCTATTTTAAAATAAGACCACAAAATTATGGATTTATATATTTTAAACCAAAACCACAATGGCCATAACTGAATGTATCATTTATTTATTCTATGCTATTATAATAGTACTTCACTCCATCAATTTTGGATTTGTTTAGCTTGAAAAATAACTTATCTCCTTTAATGTCACTTGCTCTTGAAGTTAGCCATTTACTATGTATTTTGGCAAGTGGAACAACAGTTTGCAGCAGAGGCTGTAATTATTGGGTAGCTTGTGCCAAGGACCAAACAAGAGTGAGAGTTCCAAAACAATGAATAATGGCAGTGATGGAATTGGGGATTCAAACATTTTTGCATAGTACATACAGCAAAATAAGTGGCAAGAAGAAACAAGGAGGAGGTTGGTATCAAGGGTGTATTTACGAATCATGGGGCCCCATAGCAAAATATTGTCCCCCCGGCTAACTCTCTCTGTAGTAACTGCGATAATACATTTCACTGATCTCAATATGCCCCAATTAAGGGATATAAAACAGGACAGCTGTCAGCATAGTCAGACTACTGGGGACCAGTGCTTTTGGATAAAAGTTATAGCTGTAGTAGCAATAATAATAATAATAATAATAACAATAATAATAATAATATTTTATATTATGAAATCATATTTAATCCTCTTAAATATGTTGTACACAATTACTCTATAACCACAATTTAAAATGTTTAAACCCCAGCATCTTTAAACTCAATTGTGCTTAAGGTTTTAGTAGAGGAGAAACTCTGAGATTTTGGTGGCATACAGGGTTATTTTCAGTTTGTAGCAGAATTTCAGAAGACAATAAATATACATTACTAAGACAGATAAGCAAATGTTTCTATACAGAGGGGAATAGTAACAATGCTAAGTAATTTTACATTGGAAGCTTCACATTTTGGTTTTCTCTAATGGGGCCCTCCTCCTCCTACCCCAGGCCCCATTGCAGCCACATGTGCTGCTTTAGTACACCAATGGTTTGGATTTTAAAGCTGTGATTCCACTGACTGTAGGAGGGATGGGCAGCTCTTGGATTTCTGCGCATGGCCAGCTTATGTCATCCATAATGATAATTAGGCAGAACACCAGGATATTAAATGACATGACTAACATCACCACTGTATGAAAACTGAAAGCCAAACATTTATCTGTTTGCCCAATACTCTCATCTAAAAGAGGAATTTTATCGTTTAATGTAAACTTACTAAAACTGCTAAAAACATAGCTTTAGTGATGGCCCTTGTCCTTCAAATCTTTCTCCAAAAATCAGAACAAATCTTTCTTAACAGAAGCGGTGATTGGTGTTGATTTCACCATACCTAATAGCATCCAGGTGTCATCTCAGGGAGTTCAGCAAATCGTGATTTGCACACAAGTCTTCCTTGTAAAATAGCTCTTTAATAGTAAATTAAAGACGGTCAGCAATAAGAAAAGCTCCTCAATGAGCAATGTTTCAAACCAAGAAATGGCTCTTTTTCAAGTCTGAGGCAAAATGCAATTAGCATTTTCAGAATGAGATCAAGAATGGCAGCTCCCATGCTTCATTCATGCTTACTATAAGACTTGTGGACGTTGTTGTAATTGGGCTGAAAACAATATACGTGTGTGTATAACAACTGGCTCCACCCAGTTGTTGTCAGTTGCGGGGGAAACGATCTGCTTCGCAGACCACTCTCCCCACTTCAGCTCGGCTGAGCATATGCGTTAGGCTTGGTTGGGCCGCTCGGCTGCTGCACGGGCTATTGTGAATAGCCCATACAGCAGCCCTTCGGTTCGACTGAACTGAACCGGCTCCAGCGGCCGATGTGAGCCAAAGGATCAGCCGATGCTATGGCTAGATCCTTCGGCAGGTAAGTGAATAACCCTCTAACTAAAAAATGGCCGTTACATAGACGTGAATGTTTAAATCTTTTCCTTTTTGACTTAACCACTAGCAGTGTCGGGGTTAGCTATTATACTGAACACCTGAAAGAGATTTTTTTGATAATGAAAAGGCCCTTTAATAGTTTATGAGATTCCATCTGGATCTGACCAGCAGGCTGTGTTTTTTAGAGGATAGTTCACTAAAATAATTATAAGTAATGGGAACGCTAAGATCAGAGCACACCAATCTGAGCAGCTCCAAGTCCTCTGATTATGGTGGCAATTCTTGCCAATTGGCACCAGTCCCTCCACAAAGGAGTTTCTGTCTTTCTTGTTAAAAAACAAAGAAATACCCGATGCCTCTATTAACAACCATAACAATCACATTATAAGCCAACTGAATAATCAACAGATGCTGCACCTGCTACTCCCACAAACAGCGTACATAACTTTGATCTGCATGTTTATTTATTCACATCACATATGCCTGCAAATCAACTGAATATCTATTTCTTTAGAAGTGTCTGGGCTGTTGTCTGGGTGGGCAATAATACATTTAGCAGTTATATTCATTCATTATTTATTATGTCTTACATGTACAATTGTCCTCAGTTAGTGATAGCTCATTATACATTTGGTAGCCATAATTTGTTTTATTCACATGGACAAAAGACAAGTAGAGTAGGTACAGCGATTAGGTTTAGACTCTATTTATATTAATAAAGGCATAGTCCGTTGCTTCAAAAAAAAATGTATGCACACACATTGCAATTGGCATTGGAACCTGCAAAGCATTTCAACCTCAAATGGTGGAGCATAGGTGCAATGCACAGACCCTTGCAGACTATTACCCGAGCACCCAACCCCTGAGGAATGGACCTTCTGTCATAGGGCTGGAGGAAGTAATCAGTAGTCTACAAGTGATTTGACATCACTGCGCCTGTACTTCATTGAGATATACAGTACAAGGCCCTCTACCTGCGAATGGATCTGTGCATGAATGGCGTGGTTGTGGGTATGTGGGTGAAGCCACTTGGCTGCCAAATGTGGCACCAAACAGGCTATTTAGGACTGAGACCTGCAAGCCTCCAGTGCTGAAACATCTTCAGCTGTATCCTATGGCCTGAAATTCTGATCTTGATCCTGACCCAGCTTGCCTTCTCACTCTCGTGATTACTGTTCTGTACTTGTAACTTGTTTACTGAAAGTAACCAACCTGGTAGTCCCTGTCTCCATCTCTGCCTGCTACCTTTTGTACCTCGTTGCCCACAAGTTACAGACCCAGCCTGTCTCTGACTGCTGTACCATAATCGTCCTGCCTGACCATTGCTGACACTGGCTTGTTCCCGGACCTCACTCTCTAGTGATCAGCACTCCCTATCACATGCAGGATCCAGACGTCTGCATCCACCAGGTACTGTGACATCAGTTGCACCATCACCCACAGGCAATCATGCCACTGTTTTGTCCCTGTGCCCTCTGTCCCACTACCGGGGTGCTTGGACTAGAGCAGCAAGAGAGGTCACAGAGTCCCATTGAGATATGTGACGGAAGGACCTCACGATCCAGGTAAGCATGGGGTTATTAACAATATAAATTCCGGGTGCAAGAAGGTTGACAAAGTCAGTTCATTTTCTTTAGAAAGCAGCTACAGACTAAGAAGAAACGCCTGTCCCCTGCCAGCTTGCTGTAGAGAAGGAATGCTGATGTTTGTGGGGAAGTAACGCTCTTGTTGCAAAGGTCCAGCACATGCTACCTGCTAACTGGCGAGCTCTTGCTTTCTCTCAGCAGGGTGTGTATTGAACCTTTGCTGAGGGACCACTGCTTCTACAAAGAGAGCAAGGGTCCCAGTCTACAGCATGCTGGTGGCGGACTGGCTTTTCTAATCGTAAGGTGTATGGCCACCTTAACACGCTATCACAAAACATGTAATATCTGATCATTTCTTTCCTTGTTTTAGGCAATGTAATGGCCAGCAGAGGGTACAGCATCTCTATTCTTTTAATCTGAAAGTCGGTGATTGCAGCCTTTACAAATAAGCTATAATTGAATGCGCTGGTTCAGTATATCATTTTAATAAATCCTTACTTCTGCTTATGATTTGCAGTAAATCATTTTTCATTACAGACATTTTATCAGGTGGGCAAGTTTATTAGCAAATAACCAAAACACATTTATTCCACTCTTCTGTCAAATGTTGCATCGCAAGACGGGGCTGCAAAATAATCACTTATGTTTGTAGTTGTATCCACTGGATGATTCCTGTATGCTGGTGACGTTTTTCAACGTCACCAGCATACAGGAATCATCCAGTGGATACACACTGCCTGTCAGCTTATGATTCTTCTTACGTTTGTGAGTACGTTTTTTGTTCTTATCTCATGCTTACTGAAATAAAATTGACCTGCACCAGGAAAGGCGCCCCCTTGTGTTTACTCCATAAATCTTGCACAGTAGTTCATGCTCCTCTCCAGTTCTGACATTGCTTACTATTATTTCCCACAGTGTGCATTAGAAGCTGCAGCAAGTCAGAGAGAGTCTGCTTCATTTCCTGGCTGAAGGATGCCCAGTATCTGCTAGCTCTTTTCTCCCCAACCTTACTTTCCATGGCCCTCTGCTGTCATTCATGGATTTCAGTTATTTGCATCATGAAGGCTCAGTCTGACATATGGGCATTACCTAGGGCAGTCTGCATGCAAATATGGCCTGCCTGAGAATGGCCACTCCTCCACATTGAGACCAGTCCATGAAGGCATTTTGATATTTGCAAAGTTCTCACAAGGCAGGGCCACTGCTTAAAGCAGGACTGAGGGCTCTTAAGGGGAGTACCGTTGCAGGTGCTGTGATGATTACAGGAAGCAATGGACATGCTATGTACATGGCTGGCCCTCCTACCAAGCATGATCTGTCTACATTGCACAGGGAAATAAAAAGACCCAGTGAAGAGGTCACAGGGACTGAAATGAGGTATGTAATGAAAATGAAAAGGTTTTTTGTAAAAATGTAATTAGCATTTTGATGAGGGGGAAAGGAGGAAGCAGGAAATGCAGAATATAAGAAGAATAAAAAAGAACTCCAGGATTTATTCAAATTAAGCCTGGCAGTGGTTCTATGCGCAAGGCCAAGTGCTCATTTTGATGTGTGGTATGTCATTCGGCATCCTTGTATCTAATAGACCTGCATTTGACGTGATTATGTCATGGGTCCTTAGACTACCAGAGTTCGGGGGAGATGGGGCTTCAGGGACCAGTCCAACAGCCGAGGAGGACTGTGGATCAGTTGAGTGTATCTCTTTATTTTCATCTCTAGACCAAAACGAGCACTTAACCCTTGGAGTGCGGGGGTAGCTCCATTGCAAGGATTAATTTGAATAAATCCTAGAGTTCTTTAAACTTCAGCTTTAACACAGGATTGTTATGGGTGCACAGTAAAATGTCTTTCCTCCAGTGCAGACACATCACTAATGTGTTAAATGAAGAATTTCCATCAGTAAAATGAGCTGCAGCTGCATCTATTTTGATTGAATCTAAGAAATTCAGCTGATTAATTTCTTTTTAAAACAGGTGCAACATGTATTTCTTTCTCATTTACGACACGAGGATGACGAACAGCTGCTGTCAGACACATGCACAGATATTGTTCTACCAGATCTTTCACAAAGTGTGAGATGTGACCCCCAAAAAAATAGAATTCTATGCAAACGACGACTTTCACTGCTCCTTTTAAAACTTCTCCTTTTGATTATTGCAAACACCTCAATCACATTATCTTCTTTTTAAAAAAGATCTCTGTGACACTTTGTCATACTGTTGTCAAATGTATCATCAGTTCTGCACGCCTTTTTTTTAACTTTCAAGTCAGGTGTATGTATTCAGATTTTAAAGCGGAACCATGCTGATTCTGGCCACTAGAGGGTAATGTACAACAGTAGCTGGGAGCTAACTGGAAAGCTGTCTCTTAATTCTGTATGTAGACTGACCCTAAAAATGTCCCTTATAAGACTAACCCTGAGAAAGCCTCATAGATTCCATATCGCCAGGCTAAGACACCACTAGGTTTGGAGAAATTATGCAACTAGTCAACCACTTTACACTTGTGTGTAAAAGCTGCCTTGCAATTACAGCAATAAAACACATTGCAACATTTTTTTTGAATACACAAATTGTAAAAACGACAAAAGAAATATGGAAAAGGGGTAATAAGCCTTTCTTCTTATTTTCAACAAACTTTCACTATGCTATTCACCATCCCGAGCACATTGTAAAGCAATCATCAGGTGTTAAAAAAAGCTGCCCCTTTCCCATTGCATACCTGTAAGTTTTGCATGGGTTGTCTTCAAAAACCACTAGTTGATCAATCCCCCCACCTATTTAGCCAGGATGGGCCACAAGTCAGAAGAGAGTCCCCAGTGGCCACTCCCAGCTCTTTAAAACTGTCCCCATGCCTAGTGAGTAATCTCTCCCTCTAGCAGCTGAGGGTGGACATGGCGCTGGGGGTGCACTTCTAACACCCAACCTGTCCAGCCGTGAAGGAGGGGGTAGTTGATCACTTTTTGCAGACAAGTCGTGCATGACCTACAGGTATGAAATGGGAAAGGGGCAGCATTTTTAACTTCTGAATAGTGCTTTGGATTGTGCTGGGGATGATGAAAATCATGGGGGTATTTTCTTTAAAATGTGCAGGCAGGTGAACTAACCCTTTAATATTACTGATGCATTTAGTGAAATTATATCTTATGTCACTGAACAAGTTAAAGATAGAACAAGGGAGGTTAGTACAGATAATACCATACATAAAATGTGCCTATGGCAAAAATACACAGCAAAATGTAGCAATAACAAGTAACAATAGAACAGATATGTGTGCATACAAGCCCACTGTCCTTAGAAGCCCTTTAAGCTGCCAGGCTGGCAATTCAATTCCTAAAAATGAATATGACAGGCCATTATAAACTAATACTTTCTCAGAGTAATCTTGCAGATGATAATACCGTGCTACTACAGGGTACTTTATAAAAAAAATGTCTGCTGTAACACCATTCTTCTCTATTAAATGAAACGTAATGGCAAACACTGAACTACATAATTATTAAGCAATTTGGTTACTGCTGTAAACTGGTATTTGGAAATGTTCTGATCTAGCAAGCTGTTTAGGGTCCACCCACAAGGACAAATACCTGAGCCTTCACAGATGCAGCCTCCTGCAGAGGTCTGATACCCAAATGAACATTGCTACATGCATAATGGGAATTTTTCTTCCATGGTGAGCAGGATGCGTGATGGTCCCATTATCTTCCATCGTTGGCAGTCAGCTTAATGGCCCCATTCTTTTCTATGTCAAGCAGCAAATCTAATGACCCTATTCAGTGGTGAACCTAAGGAACAAAGGAGCTGGCTACTGCTATTCTCCCACGGTGCTCTTGCGGCTGCCGGCTGCAGGGCTGTAGCTACCATGGGGCGAGTGAGGCACTCGCCTCAGGCGCAGCTGAGGGGGGCGTAGCCAGGGCCAGCCTGGCTGCGCCCCCTCGCCCCCTGTTGCCATGGCGAGCACAGGGCGCCATTGGCAACGGGGGCACCAGACCAACACAGCTTCTCCTCGCATTCCCCGCTGCATGGGCAGAGGACTCTGTGTCCTCAATCTCTTTTTCTATTTCACAAGGGACGTGCCTCTAGAACGCACTGGAATGCGTTCAGGGGTGGGAGGGGGCGTGGGGTTGCACCGCAGCCATGTCCCCCGCCCACAGTTTGATCGCCCGCACATTAGGCACATTAGTGCCTGCATTCCGGTCCAGTGTGATCTGCAAAAATAGTGCTTGCAGCATTTTTGTCATTCGAAACTAATGTGCCTGGGTTCCGGGTGCAGGCGATCGCAATGTGGGTCAGGGGCCTGGATGCGGTGCCATTGACTTCAATGCACCGCCACGCCCCCTCTCGCCCCTGAACGCAGGTGTTTTTCCGCTGGTAGATCTCATTGAGCTCATCATTTGAAAAGTAGATCTCCAGATGAAAAATTGTGGCGCCCCTGATATAGAGGGTAAATGTAGTTTTATGTGTAAGTGATGCAGTGTCCATACATTCAATGACACTATTACTGACATTGTTTTTGTCAACCTATTGAATCACTCATGTGATGCTAGGATATAGCAGCATGTATCACTAGTATGTCAGCCTAGTATATTTTAGGAGAGAAAGGCAGTACACTTTTTTCTAATGCAAAAGTGAAAAAGTAAAATGATATGGCAGATTGTTACATACAAATCCTGAACTACAGGAGCTGAAAAGACATTACCAGATTTTGTATTATTCGCTCATCTCTTGATGTGATAAAGCTCCTACTAATTGCTCAATTTGTCCAACTCTGCTAATCACCTCATAATACAAATTATTTTTGGACTGATGAATGTAAATTTGATACAACGCATTAGACATCATTTATCAAAGTGTGGGAGAGTGCAATTCAAAACAGCCTTGTTGTATTCACTAAAGGGTCACAAAATGTTAAATGTTAAGCATCTTGCAAGTGTCTCTACATAGGTGAATGAAAGCCTCCTGAGGCATTTGCACCTGCTGGAGATAGCGGGTTTCACTATGCAATATACCCAGTAGCCCAACATCACTTTAGTGACAATATAAAAAAAACTCCACTTCCACAAATAAATTGATATAACATAGATAATAATAAGTAATAAGTAATACATAAAAAAATTGTTAATATTGTTAAATTATCTTACTATCTCAATCTGAAACCATCTACAGTTTTCTAAATCTACTGAAAAATGATATGCTGTTTGCTTGTTACCACAGCAACACTGAGGGATGTTCCATAGATTATTAGTGTAACTGCATGTGAGATCAGCTTACTGCATTTTCTGCACAGAGCTTGAAGACAAGTTACAGACATCATTTGGAAGAAGGCCATACACTGGTAGATCTTCATCAAAACATTCGATAACACCATGAGAGACTTGACAAATGTCATTCGAAATTTCATTTGATTTTAACGTTGGTATGTTGGAATGGGATGTTGGAATGTTGGAATGAGTTTCCCAAATGAAAACTGCATTCACTGCTTTGAATTTGGTTCGTTAAAGATTTTCAAGCCTGCTCCTTCAATTTTTTTTTTTTTAGCGTTCTATGATCAAAATGATTGTTAATATGACTTCATTAACTATTAGAAAATCCCTAGGTGACATTAGGGGTCCTAAAGAACCCTGATGTCTCCATAAAGAGGACCTGTCACTCTAGTCTTGTTAGCCCCCCTAGGTGATAGAAATAAAATTAAGTGTAAAAAAAAAAAGTAAAACAAAATTCACATAATTAAAAAAGAAACACAAAAAAAAGTTTAAAGTCCCCCACTCCCACATACACACACAAGTGTGCGTCAGGTGCAACTAGGTGCGAATATGATGATTTCGCCCATTGTGACCCACGTTACATATCACCATGAATGTCAGAGTGAGAGCAATATTTTGGAACCATCAATCACTGTTAGCGGTAAAAGCTTTTGAAGTGTCGCCTATGGCCAATTTTGGCTATGCTGGGCTTGACATGTTTGGTGTCTTTTTACCCAACGTGAGCGGAAGCAGAGACACCGGCACTCCAAATTTGCAAAATACGTCTATTTATTGACGTGCATCATGGTAGAAAACAACGAACGTTTCTGGGTCACAAAGGATCCCCTTCATCAGGTAAAACATACAGGATCCCCTTCATCAGGTAAAACATACAGGATCCCCTTCATCAGGTAAAACATACAGTGTATGTTTTACCTGATGAAGGGGATCCTTTGTGACCCCGAAATGTTCGTTGTTTTCTACCACGATGCACGTCAATAAATAGACGTATTTTGCAAATTTCGCTCACGATTGTTACGGCTGCCACCCGTTGACTACCGCAGCACCCAAATCTTAAAGGGATTTACACGGTCAGGAGTGCGATGGGACCATGGACTATCTTTTTACCCAACGTGACACCATCTTTTATATTTTACCAAAAAATGTGGGTAATATTAAATGTTTCATAACATAACGTAGGGAAAACATTTTTTCAAAATTTTCGGTACTTTTTGCGTTATTTAATTAAAAAAAAACCTCAGTGGTGATTAAATACCTCCAAAAGAAAGCTCTATCTGACCCAAAAAAATAGTATAACATTCATTTGAGTGCAGCGTTGCATGGCTTGATAAATGTCAGTCAAAGTAGCTCAGCACTGAATACTGAAAAATGGCCTGGACGGGAAAGGGGTTTAAAGTGACATTAAAGTCACAATTCCCCCCCAGGCTGTTTTAAGGACTTACCTTAAATTGTGCCTCTTGATCTGATCATTTTCTGCTTTCCAGTAGCTTTCAGGGGTCCCTCAAGTGCTTGTGCCGGTCTCTGAGCCAGTGCTGACTGCTGTGTCTTCTGTGTCCCACGGTGTCTGTCCGTGTGCACACTCCGGCTGCCTGCATTGACTTACCCTGTGTTTCTCTTCTTCTCCCGGCCGACGATCTCTACTGTGCATGCGCCCATCCCATGATTCTTCATGGCAGCTCGAGAATCTTCAGACCTTCAGATGGGATTGAGCTAGCAGTAGATACATGCAAAAAAAACAAAACAAGTGTTTAATTCTACTTCAACATCCCAGTCTTCAAGTTGGTAAAGGTATGCAGACGATGCTGCTTTCATTATTGCAGCACAAAGACTGTTGCCAAGAAGTTGCCATTCAAAAATTCACTTTAGTTTATCAATTGCATTGTATTTTTTAGGGCTGACGTTTAATGCAGCATTTTACAGAGCATATAGAATAGTTCACATCACTCCCTGTTCCCAGCAGTTGCTCACAATCTACAATCCTCGCCACATTCATATGTACATAATAGTACAAATTCTGGATAGAAGCCAATTAATCTACCAAAATACTTTTGGACTGTAAGAGGAAAGCCAACACAGGAAGCAAGTACAAACTCCATGCAGATAGTGTCCCGGGGTTTGATCCCAGGAGCTCGCAGCTGCAAGGCTAGAGTATTAAAATGTAGCCATCATGTTGCTCATTCTACCAGTGTAGTATGGAAAAATAAAAAGGAAACATATGATCAGTTGCTATCGGCAACACATATTGTCCAAAACAGTTTTTCATTCAGATACTTTCAGAAATATAGTTATTATTTATTTTCTTGAGGAAAATGAGGCATCTACATTGCAAGAACTGAATGTTGTAAAGACTCCCTTCTGGATTGCAGAAGGCTTACATATGTCTCCACAAGATCTCTCAATGGAATTCCCTTCAAAGTGAGAATGTTATCATGTTGCTGTGCTTGTCAAGATACAGACAGATAGGGAGTACACTCTGTGTGGTGCTAGTGCCAATTACACAAACAAGCCAGAAATGTACAGACAGTTTTATGAATTTACTAATTGTAAACAAGAATAATTGCATTACTTAGAAAGAAAAATTCAAACCAAAACAGAACCTGAAATTAGAAGAAATCCAAAAAAAAAAGCAAAATCTTAGTTAATATTTTTATATAACATATCCTATGATCAAATATACAATGATAAACAACAAGACATAATAATTTCTTGAGATAGTCATAGAATTACAACTGGGTTCTAGCCTGCTGTTCATGCAAGTAGATACATGTGGTTAGTTTGAGTTTAAAGTGACACTAAACTCAGGAGTTAAATCTTAAAAATGCATTCAAGTACCTTAATAATTAACAAAAATGTATCTTATTTGTGTATCACTCGGCTGTAGATCCTCAACTCATCTCTGAATTGGTGCTGACACTGTCCTTCCTTCTAGAGGGTGGCTACTTTTGTTCCCCATGGTCACTGAGTGTGTTGTAAAGTAGCCACCGCTCCAAGCTCGCTTCCATGATGGACTACAATCTCACCTTTAGTTTCCTAATTTGTATTGAGATTGTAGTCCATCATGGGAGTAAACTTGGAGTGGTAGTTACTTTACAACACACTCAGGAACCATAGGGAACAAAAGCAGACACCTTCCAGAAGGAAGGACAGTGTCAGCATGAATTCAGAGATGATTTGAGGCTCTACAATTTGAGGCTCTATGATTTGAGGCTGCGTGATACACAAATAAGGTACAGTGTTGGCAATAGTTAAGGTACTTGAATGCATGTTTATGATTTTAGTGTCACTTTAAGTTCTAAAATCAGCAATTCACTAAAGAACTAGATAAAGCAATAAGCAGGAGAACAGAAAAGCATCTAGAATGTCCCTATTGACTTTCCAGGATACATAAGAACTGTGGGGATGTCTAACAAGGCAACTATGTGTAGAGAAAATGTACCCTAACCATAGCACAGTGACAAGATGTATCCTCTGTAGACTAACTCTAGAGCAGTGATTCTCAACTAGTTGAGAACCAAGGCTCTAGACTCTAGAGCAACCTATCTCTGCCAGGGTTCTGTGGAACCCAGGGTTCCTTCAGAGGGTTCTAGGAGTTCCTTGAGCAGTGGGGAGTGGTGGACTGATCTCCTGCCTAACCATCAGTGTAAGGGGATGCTGCACTGACCACCAGTATAAGGGGTTCCTAACCACTCATCTAAAGGCACTATGTAAAGGAACACTTCATTTTTAGGTGTCACTTCTCCACTGACCATCAATGTAAAAGGCCATTACAATGATAAATGCTTTTTGGGCATTATTATTTATTTCACT
The DNA here is from genome assembly GCF_000935625.1 of Nanorana parkeri. Lineage (NCBI taxonomy): Eukaryota > Metazoa > Chordata > Amphibia > Anura > Dicroglossidae > Nanorana > Nanorana parkeri. Next base: position 372,519 of record NW_017307376.1, read on the forward strand.
TGATTGTTACTGAAAATAATTTTGCTATATAGATTCGAAGGAGTGTCAAAAATCATCTGCTCTGGGTGTCACAATCACCAAAAATTCAACATTCTTAATTATTTTATTTATTGTTATATCTACAACTTACTGATTATGCTAAAGTATTATGGGCTATAGAATATTATTTCAAGGGTTCTTCCAGGGTAAAAAGGTTAAGAAAGGCCGCTTGACAGCATGTCACAATCTTTTCATGTCCTGGAAAAGTCTCTGCAGAATACATCTTCCCTCCGACGTGGCATACTGGCTAATGGACCAGATTGCTGAGTCAACTATAGATCTGCATATGTTTTGGAAGGAATATGTCAAATTGCAGCCTAGAGGAGATCTTAAAATTTGATGATGAAAGTGAAAAAACAGGTTGTATCAGTCAAAGATATAGCACAATTTCAAGGACTGAACTACAGTATAGCAAGCTAAGTATTTAGTTATTTACAGGGTTAGGGCCCATTCACACCATGTTCGGATCAGATGCGGTACATTTTCCTTCCACACCAAAAATGCATCCCAATGCGTTTGTATGTGATGTGTGGGCTCTGTTCACACCAGTCCAGTCCGTTCCAGTGCAGGAAAAAAAATGCAGCATGTCACATTTTTCCTGCACTGGAATGCACCCGAACGCATCACAAAAAACCGCATTGGAGCGCAATAGAAGTTATGACACGGAGAAGGAAGAGATTAATTTGCATAATGACATTATCCCCAAAAAATGCACTGGAACGCGTCACAAACGCATCACAAACACTCCGCACCGCATTTGCAGAAACGCGTGCAGATCTGGTCCGGACATGGTGTGACAGGGCCCTCAGTCCACCCAAAATTATCCATATGAAAATTTCTTAGATTTCTCAGAGAGCATGTTGGTGAGATCTCTGTGGTTGATTTCTTGGGGCTGCACATTTGCTCTGACCAATATGAAGGGTTTCACTGTCCCTCCTTTATTTTATTTTATCATGAAGAAAACAGAAGATGGTGCAATGATCCTCAAATATCTGTGAAAACTCTGAAAACTCCCAAGTGGAAAGGAACTAAATCAGGAATTATGGAAGGGGAATCTTTCTGCTGGAGTATCCAAGACTAATAAGAAGCCAGGAACTGACTCCATTCATAACTAAAATCACTTTTGGGTGGGCTGACCTTTTAACAAGCCTCCACATTATGACACTACCAAAAACTTTTGCAATACAAAATAAAAGTCCAAGCCATTTTTGCAGTATATGTACTGGGCCAACCTGTCTCCCATAATTTTGAGCTTGAGTCCATATCGCACTGAGACCAAGAGGAACCTATACACAAGTTACAATAATATTTGCAGAGGTCAATACTGCTTTATTTTCATCCTTTTTTTGCATCTCTATCCATCTCATCTCCTCTAGTCTCTTGCAGCCACTTCCTGTCTACCTGTTCTTGTTCTGGCGTTAGCTACACATCATTGCTGTAGTGAGAATGGTGAATGCACAGCGTGTATCAGCATGGCCGCTTGTAGTCACTTTATAACAGGAAATGTGGAAGTCGAGACTAGGGTGGTTATTCACAAAGCTGCCGACGGCAGCCGAGGTTTATAGCAACAACGTTCTGCTATTCACTCCGGCTCAGTACGGCTGATGTTCGGCTGAGCCAAAGTGAAGAGGGACTTTGACTCAGCCGATCCAACATCTGGACTGGCTGAGCTGAAGCTCCGGCAGCTCACTCTCTGCCATTTGCCCGAATTCTCATAGCAGTCAATGAATGGCAACTGGGCAAAGCCGGCCGTGATGTCATGGCCGGCTCCGCCAAGTTGTTATTGTTTAACGACAGATCAGCGCCCCTAGGTCCTTTGGGGAAACTGATCTGTCATTACAACTGGACGGAGCCAGCCGTAAGATCACGGATGGCCTAGCCCAGATGTTATTTATGTGGAGAACAGCAGGCCGTTCTCCCTGCTTTAGGTGTCACTACGGCTCAGTCGAGCTGAAGCATATGTCTTCAGCTCGGCTGAACTGCCTTCGGCTGCTGTATGGGCTATTGTGAATAGCCCGTACCTACGACTGCTGTACGGGCTATTGTTAATAGCCCAAAGCTACAGCTGGGTCCTTCAGCTCTTTAGAGAATAACCCCCTATGTATTTTTAAACAAGAAAGCTGCAGATTTAAAAAGATTGAAAACAACTTATTAACATGCTAAATAATATATAACATTTTAGTGATTGGGTTTAGATCTGCTTCGAGGTTTATTGTTAGAGGTTAAGCTCCAGTCAACACTATTACCTTTCTTGATGTGATAAGTGTTTAACACATGTAAAAAAACAAGCCACTTTCCAAAAGATAAACAAAATAATATAATGTACCTAGTGTACGTATATCTCTTAAAAGAGGTATTATTTCATATACTTGTAATGTTATCAAAGTCATGACTTTCTTAACTTCTGCCATCATTAGATATAAGCTACAAAGCTTTAGGCCTCCAAATATTAGTTTTTTTTTAATATAGTAAATGGTATTTTGAAGTGTTTACAGCCATAAGATATTTCTTACATAACATAAAAATGTACTACGCATTTCTCGAAAGACTAGATGATTTCCCATTCTAACAGTGTGTATCATACTATTCTTGAATGAAGGTCATCATTCTCAAACTCACATAACTTTCTATATACTATTGATGATACAGAAATAAATATCAAATAGAACATATTTTTCAAAGAATTTCTTTATAGGATTTTTGTATTCCTATGCACACGTAGTTTTAGACTTAGCTTTTACAGAACAAAATGTTATGCTTTTATTGTTCCAAAACCTCAGAAATGCCTTGCCTGAAATATACAATTTATGTAAAACCTGCTTACAAATTTTGACTTACAAATACAGCTTAGTATTGACAAGGTTAGCTTTTCTAGGTCATTTTGCTGCAGTTATTTACCAAAATGTCTTCTCTTTGTGTCCGTCACTTTATATACTGATAGCCACATTGTGTTTTTATTTGCACATTAGAGTTTTGAGAATTCCCTTCATTTTTGAAACTTTTCTTTTCTACATTTACAGCAGCCTGCATCTAGCTTCTGTAGTTGTAGTTATCTTTGCTCTGTAATGGTTTTATAACAGTTGTATTACTTGCAATCTCTTTGAAGATACTAGTTACTTGTTAAATCAACTTGTATATTATGAATTTGCATTTGTTCTACAATTACTGTATATCCCAGCAAAGTTCCATGAGGACATGATTGTTCTGTTGATGATATCAATGTCTATCTTTCAGTCTATATGTTTGGCATTTACAGACAGGTATTACTCACCCAGGATAATCTATAAGAGGCATTTCGCAATGAAGATGTTACTATTCTTCGTCTAGTTTGCATATCTGAAATTTTGTTTCATTCCTGCTTAATAATCTCTTTTGCACTCTTACATCTTTGCATAGGTCCAAAGATTCCCTTAGTCTGACTTGTTTTGGAACTATGTTTTATTCATTGCACAATGTCTGAGTAAGTTTATTTACAGTAATCCCAGGTAGAAATAAGCACTGTTTTGTGCTAATCCAAAAATAATTGTAATTGCATTAAATTAAGAAAGTGTAGCACATTTACCTCCAGCTGGATGTGCAGCAGATGCATCCCATTTCTTCTATCTGGTCTGCCTGGGTGAATGGTAGACAGGCCTACACCATCATCGTGCTGTATCGTTGCTATTGGGTATGGGCTGGGGACCACAATTAGGATATATAGGGAGGAGGGCACTGAGAGTTTACATGATCATAGTGAAGACAGTCCTGAAGGAACTTGATAACCATCTGGATAGTTATGGAAAAGCTTAACTGATGTGTTATAGTGCATTGAAATAACACATTGGATGGAAAACAGAGTCACTAAACAAGCAAAATGGTTCTCCTTTGTGAATGGCAGGTGCTGGACTCATCATTATGCTACTGGTACCCATAAGTGG
>NW_017307376.1:376488-390834 GCF_000935625.1 Nanorana parkeri
TTTTAAAGCTGATCATAAATACAAACATCATATTGTCCAACACTTCACAACTTACAGTACAATTCCGGCTGGATGCTGGGCACCTCGATGATGATCAAACAGATTTGGTCATACACATGCACACTGAAATCTGCATGGTCCAGTAGTTTGACAGCTCTGCCAATATGTCTGGATCATTAGGGGCATGAAAATAAAAACAGATCAATAACCCCCTGCATGCTGCTTTGGTTACATAGTTACATAGTTACATAGTATTTGAGGTTGAATAAAGACATTAGTCCATCAAGTCCAACCTATTAGGATCTCATTCTAGGAGTACCTGTACCCCTCTATATTACGGTCCCTTAAAAAATCATCCAAAAGTTTCTTGAACAATTCCACGTTTTTTGCTGAAATCACTGCCTGTGGCAGTGAGTTCCAGACCCTAACCGCTCTAACTGTGAAGAACCCCTTTCGCCCCTTGTGGTGGAATTTTTTTTCCACCAATTTTAGGTGGTGGCCTCTAGTTTTTGTAACGGAGTTAATTTTAAATAGTTTATCGCCAATGTTGCTATCACCATTGAACATTTTGTACATGGAGATCATATCCCCCCTTAATCTCCTCACCTCCAATGTGAACATGTTTAAATTTAGTAGCCTCGTCTCGTAGCTCTGGTCCTCCATACCAATAATTAGTTTGGTTGCCCTCCGCTGGACTTTTTCCAACTCAAGGACATCTTTTCTTAGTACTGGTGACCAGAACTGGACCGCGTACTCCAGATGAGGTCGAACCAATGATCTATAAAGTGGCAAAATTATAGACTCGTCCCTGCAATAGATACCCTTTTTGATGCAGGACAAAACCCTGCTAGCTTTGTTTACAGCAGCCTGGCACTGCAAACTACCTTTCAGTTTGTGGTCTACAATGACCCCCAAATCCTTCTCCATTTCTGACATCCCTAGCGCCACCCCCATAATTATATAACCCATTTGTTTATTTTTAATTCCAAAGTGCATTACTTTGCATTTATCGACATTAAACCTCATCTGCCACATTAATGCCCACTCCCCTATTTTATCCATGTTATCCTGCTAATGGTCCAATGATGATCACTTATTTTACACAAATAGATGGCACAGTGATTTTAAAGCAGAACTCCGGGGGAAATTATTATTAACCATTGCAGTGGGCCTATCCTCACACAGCAAAGATTAGGTGCTGGTTTTGGTCTATGGAGGAAAATAACAAAGATACAGTATATTCACTCAATCTTCAGAGATGGTGGGCTGTGACAGTGCTCCCTCCAGCCAGTCTCCTGCTGCACTCCAGCAATGGCCGATCCCTCAGCGTCCTCACATCCTATTCACAGTGTATAGGATGTAATGATTTACAGGACCTTAGACTGCTGCAGCGGAGGAGGAGATAGGCTCCAGGGCCCGGTCTAAGAACAAGCCAACTCGCAGGATCAGGTGAGTATAACTTATTTATTTTTCTCTCTAGAACAAAATGAGCCATTAACCCTTGCAGTGCAGGGGGGTAGCCCCACTGCAAGGGTTAATAATAATTTTCCCTGGAGTTCTTATTTAATTTACTTATAACATGTTCAAAAATATAACAATTAATACACCATTTTTATTTAATCTCGGTATCTTCACTTCAAGTTCTGACCCTAGACTTCCTCAGAGTAGCATGATCACCAGTAATTATTTTACACTGTCCCACAATGCAGAATCGAATTGCTGTATATAAAAAAAATGCATTCCAGGGAACAAATTAATTGCACGAAAACTGGAAAATATAATTGTTGTTGTTTGTGAATTGATACCTTGAGACTCTGCAGCCTATTTCGGTAGAAAGAAGAAGCCATTCTGTGCTGTGACAAACCTCCTTTGAATTAGGAAGTGTTTCTCTTTTAACTTACCCTTACTACCATTCAAAAAAGAATCGGTGGAAGTGATAACCCTTTTAACACGTTACATGACAGTTTAGACACCTCAGTAATTACAAATGCTCTGCCACACTTTAATAAGCTTTTATTCTTCTCTTCGAGGTGAGCTACACTGGATCAAGAAGCACAAACAATGCATTAAGAGTATCACTTCCAGCCTACTTGGTAAAAATCCGGTAATTGCAACAGCAGTCGCATGAGTTCACCTATGAAAATGGATCACATTTTTCTTTTGCACTTGCTTTGGTTTTTTTTTTTCCCAGATTAAGAAGTTATGCAGCCTGACAGTAAACTATACCTGAACAAGTCCTGACAGATTGCTGGAGTGTTTCCTTTCATGTTTCTATTCTAACACCTGTCGCAGAAAAGGCTGGGGTGGTCTTTCTGAAGCTTACCTGCGTTCGCTCTTCTTTCAGCAAATCACTGCGGATCAGTTAGGTATTGAGAGACTGGAAATGGCCTTGAAGGGCAGCCCTGACATGGAATGCTTTCTCTTGGCAGTAGAAGGTGTACTTGAACTAAAGGAATTTGGACAGTAGTAGCAAAAACTAAAATCTTATAGCGTGATTAAGTAATGGTCTATTTATTACTTCTTGTGCTTACATAAATATTGCTATATCACACAGCATTGCACAGAGTATAATGAAACATATATGTCAGTCTAGGTCTGCGATGGAGTATAAGGATCATACTGGAGTCATACAAACACACGGGGGAGAAATGAAAGCACTGAAACAAACAAGTGGACAACATGCAAACTCTACACAGACAGGGACTCATGTGGAAACTGAACCAAGAACCCCATTACTGCAGGGAAAGAGTGCCAAGCACTTAGCCATAGTGTGGAAAATACAAATATATAGCTTAATACAAGGCCAAGGGATGGCAGAATGTTAACAGTGTAACATAGATTATCCCTAGGCGTAAGGTGATATTAAACTTTTTTAACAGGTTTTTAAATTGGGTGCAGGCTTGTCAGGAGGAAGCCCAACCTCCTTAAAGGCACAGGGACACACATTTCATGTTTAAAGCCCATTTTGTGTGCACCTTACTGTATAGCCGGTGACGAATTGCTGAGTGCGTTTGTCATTTGTTTTGCTTGACCGATTTGGTGCAGTGACGCATGGGGGTTCTCAGCTGCCATTTGGATGTGCGGGATCCCTTGTGTGTTTCTGTGCCTTTAAGGAGGTTGGGCTTCCTCCTGACAAACCTGCACCCAATTCGAAATCTTCTGCCCCCCTGTGCTCTAAGATGGAGACTCTCATAGTTTAGAGTTAGGACCGCACTATAAGAGGTGCCTTGGCGCGGCTGTGCGGCTTTCACATTTTCTGCAGAAGACGTGTATCCAAACCTCTGTTATTAACCTTGGTGGTGAGACAAGTTGTTTTACATGCGGGCTTGTGAGTGTGCCATGATACCTTTCTACTGTTCCATAAACATACAGGCACATCAAGGCAAGCCATTCCCCTACCCCCACGCCTCCTCCCTCTTCCCTTCTCCAAGCTAGTAGAATGCTCTGTCCCTTGTGATCTTGTACTAGACAGGAAGTTCATGGATGCTGAGCTGAGAAAGTTTTGGCCAGCTGTTCAGAAACATGATGACTGTAAGGCTAGGTCCACACCTAGGTGTTTGCAGTTTTTGCATGATTTTGTGCATTTTTGCTTTTAAAAATTTGCATTACACGCGTTTCTCCCTGCATAGAGATGTACAGGCGTCCAATGAGAGGCACTAACAGCCATGACCTAAGTTCCTGTTTCCTGTTTTTGAGGTGAGTGGTTCTTACAAGACAGTGTTGCATTGTTGAGTATTGATCCCTCTACTCAGCATGCCATGGCAACCGTAGTCCCATGGATGCTGGGATAACAGTTGCAGGTCTGATGATGTCAAGCCCTATGCTAGGAAAACATGCATGCAAAAGGGAAAAAATGCTGCAATATTACAACAAACTCTGCAATAAACAAGAAATACATGAAACAAGAATTGACCAACACACATTACCTTTGGCACCTTTAATTGATGGGGAAAACCATCCCCGTTGCTCCATATTTGTGCCCCAATGGTCCACCAGCCACTCCTGCGACTGCCCTTGCTCTTGTAGTTTGCATGACTCTGATCATAAAGGCAGACCTGGGCCTGGACCAGTCTAATGAAGTTCTCAGTAGACATGTGGTTCAGTGTTGAGTCCTCCATCCTCACCCCAGTGTGCTGTGTGACAGGGGGATGTCCTCTCTCCATGCTGGGTAAACTGCATGGTTATCGCAAAAAAAAAAGTGCAAAAACGTGCATTGCAGATGTACATGCGCAATTTCAATACAAGTCTATGGAACCAAAACCATGCAGGATCAGAATCAAAAAAGCTCCTGCATCTTTTTGAACGATGGACATGTTTCTATGTGCAATGCAACGGTAAAGTGTGAACAGTTGCCATTGGCTTGAATCAAAATGTGTTTTCGCGCGCATAGATCTGCACATAAAAACGCTCAGGTGTGAACCAGGCCTAAGGGGTCTATTCACGAAGCTGCCGAAGGATCTGGCCGTAGCTTCGGCCGATCCTTCGGCTAGCTTCGGCCCCAGGACCCCTTCGGTTCAGTAGAACCGAAGGGGTGCTGTACGGGCTATTCACAATAGCCCGTACAGCTCCCGATCATGGCCGAGCGGCTCAGCCAAGCCGAACGCATATGCATCATTTACTATTGGCTATTGCAAATTGAAATAGCCAATACTAATGTCCCAATGCTTTTCAATGGGAAATTCTTTTTTTTCTTTTCTATTCTGACATCGATCGTTTAAGAATAAAGAAAAAAAGACCCATCAGTGCTTCTCTCCTGGGCGGCTTGGAGCGGGAGGCTCCCAGAGCGCCCGGGAGAGTTTTTTTTTCTTTTTTCTTTTACAGCAGCAGAGCCGCCGGACAATAGGAAACTATTGGGCGGAGCTAGCTGTCACTGCTAGCTCCGCACAATCGTTTTCTATTTACTTTTTTTTACTTTTTTCACTCTTTTTCTGTTCTGCTCGGTGCCTCTGAGGGACCGAGCAGAACAGCCGAGCCGAATGCCGCTATTCCGGCATTCCGCTATTCACTCACTGCTGTTCGGCATCTTTAAGAATAGCCCGAACAGCAGTGAGAAGCCTGCCGGAGGTTCGGCTCAGCCGATCCAGATGTTGGATCGACTCAGTCGGACTCCTTCTGCACTTCTGGTCGGCCGACCATGCTCAGCATGGTCGGCCGACCCGAAGCCACAGTAAGCCACCCGATGTACTGCTGATTTCAGCCAATATACGTATGAAATCTGCAGTACTAGCCTGAAGTGAATAGCCGGACAGCGTTCGGCTCACTTCATTTGGGGTCGGTTGTTCACTCGGCTGCCCTCAGCAGCTTAGTGAATAGACCCAACAGTTACTGTGTACAGCTGCCCACAGAAATCAATGGCAAGATATAGACCAGTGCTTGTGTAAACATGCACATGAACATATTTTCAGTCTGTGTTCTGGGTTGTACGTCCATGTGCATGCATGTGTTTACGGAAGCACCAGAACAAACTTCTGCATACAGACATTTGTTTTTATGGGCAGCTGTGCGCAGAACCTGTGATGCCCAGATGGAGAAATACTGATTTAAAGGACATTTCAAACACATATAAACACATGTAATCATTTTTGAATAGCATCATTCAAACTGCATGTGTTCCTACGTTTAGGTGCAATCAGTTTGGCTGTGTTTTGAAAAAAATATAATTCTGTGCATTCAAAAAGTCTTACCGCATGTAAACAAGGCTACACCCATGCATAGGCAGGTGCATCTAAATGCAGGAGAACTTGATCTAGAGCATAAACTTTTTTTATACTTCCCAGAAAATTTCACATGTGTTTAAATAACCTAAATGCATGGACCAGTCACACAGATGTAATGTGCCCGCAAGTGCAAGGTATAAGGTAAGGTAAAGTATTGCAGCGTATTATTTTACCCCTAGGCTTAATGAGCTTATAGCCCCAATCACATCTGTGCGCTGGTGGAATGCATGCAAAGTACATATGTCCCCTGCAGTGCACCTACCTTCATTTTTAATGGCACCCCAATGAACCTTGACATTGCACATGCGTGAAATCAGAATGCATGGTAACAAAGTGCCATGCGTTTTGGTGTGATGTACTTTGGAGAGAAAAAAGCAGCAATTAGGGTACGCAGAGAAGCCCTTTGTAATGAATGGGCTGCCATAACGCATGAAAAAACACACATCAACACTTATGGGTGGTCGCTTCTGCTCAGGTGTGAACCATTGCAGCGTGTGGGGTGAAGAACTGCAAGAGGAAATTTCTTCTCCTGCCAGGAGTGGAGAATTAGGGCCCATTCACCCCATAGTGTTGCATTAATCACAATTCTGTGCAATTATGCTTGCTACGTATCGTGCATTACAGTGCAGGAGGTTTGTTGCGTTGCCATTCATGTGACTGGCACCCCAAGTGCACCTCTGGCCAATGGGCACTCGACTGTGGCCATACCGTGCATTGCATTGCAGATAAAAAAAGTTAGTGCATAAATTACTTTTTTAGCTGCAACGCAATGCATGGTACTTCAGTACACGTAGTAGTGCATGCACTACTTTTTTTAAGCTGAAACGCAACACGCGATATTGCAGTACAGCTTCTTGCAGCATGGTCGGGCGCATTGCGGCCAGAGCTGTGCTTCGGGTGCCTTTCACATGAAGGGCAATGCAAATCATCTGGGTAGATGCGTTGCATGTTGTGCATGCACTATGTTATTTAGCCGCACTGCATCGCAACAAAATATATTGTGACACGATATGTTGCAGCGCAGTCAGGCGCATTGTGGCCGGAGCTGTGCACTTGGAGTGAATGGCAACACAACGCACTTCCTGCAATGTACCGCATAGTATGTGCGTTGTGTGGTTGCGTGCGTTCATGGCACGGAAGCGTGCCATTAATGCAGCGATGTGGTGTGAATGGGTCCTTAATACATACCCCTGCTCATTGGAATGTTAGATTATTTTCACTTACAATGTATCAAAACCATTTCTCGTATCTGAATATGTTTACAAATACAGTTATATTGTAACTATACACATCAGAACTATACAGCGCTGTGTCAATAGAAACTGCTCGGATAGGAAGTCAGGCGTATATATTAGAATCTTATACCTTCATTAGCCATGCCTGTCTATCACATTATATTGCACTGGATGGGAGGCATTGCGCCCATAGAGGTGGGAGCGATGTTCATTCCCCCGTGCAGTGTCAGAGCAGACAGCAAGTTATCTGACAATCTGATGAAACAAGCCGAGTCTTCCTCTCTCCATAGCTGTCCCCCTGGGAGGATCTGAAATATGAGACAGCTTCTCCTATCCAAACGATTGGATCCTTCACCCAAAAAACCCTCCCAAGAAAGCACGCTGGATGTGTGAACTGGCTCTCAGCCCTTTAGGAAACGATTGGAGGAGTCGGCGATGTCCCTCCCCTCCTGCACTTGACTAGTAGCTATTTACAGCACTTTTCAAGAAGCCTGAGCAGTGCCCCTTCACTCCAGTGTATGGACTCAGACAATGCTATAGGCAGAGCTCCTCGTGCAAACCGTTACTTTCCGCCCAAGCAAAGCACATCTGGGGACTAGCCAGCTCAGGGCTGAAGATGCCACGATCCTTCCTGGTCAAGAAACACTTCAACTCCTCCAAAAAGCCCAACTATGGAGAGCTGGACAACCACACAGGTAACTGGATTAACCCTGCCGCTGCTGAACACCTTGTCTGTGCTCTTCTACAACTCATTCATACATAGAATTCCTCTGATCGGAAAACTTTTTTCCAGTTCCTCACTTACCGAATTAACTTGTATAGCAGCTTTTCTCAAACTTTTTAACAAGTAGGCATCCTTTATATAGCTTTCTAGTTTCAGGGAACCCCTCCTAATAATTTTTAGACCTACTGCTTACGATACATTTTGGTGATGGTCAGTGGGAAGAATGCTCCTTATATTGGTGGTCAGTAGGAAGAATGCCCTTTTACAGATAGTTTAAAAGAGCAAGAGCAAAGGTTACCTATCTGAGAGGCTGAAATTGCTCTTTGTTTAATGAACCCCTAGCAACCTCTGGAGGAAGCCTGGAGTTCCACAAAACTCTGGCTGACATTGAGACCCTCATTACTCAAGGAACCTCCTGCAAACTCTGGAGGAACCCCAGAGTTCCACAAAACCCTGGCTGACATTGAGACCCTCATTACTCAAGGAGCTCCCAGCAACCTATGCAGGAACCCTAGAGTTCAACAAAACCCTGGCAGAGATTGAGACCGTCATTGCTCAAGGGGCCCTTAAGCAATCTCTGGAGGAACCCTATGGTTCAATAAAACCCTAAGACCCTCATTGCTCAAGGGACCCTTAACAGCCTCTGTAGGAACCCCAGAGTTCCCCAAAACCCTGGATAAGATTGAGCAAGACTGTTATGTAGTGTTAGCACACAGCTGAGTGTTAATGTATATTAAATAAGCCCTGTGTGACTTGATTTATGTTTTGATGATTATAGGCTCAATTCACAAACTTTAACACCAGCCCAAGGCACTCAATTTTCAGCCATGTAACTGTAATCTGTAAAAATGACATTGGACTCAACCACAGATGTCACTATTTTTTTTAAAAAACATAGATACCTGTCCTATTGTGTTAGCTTTGTGAATTGAGCATCATGTGTTTTATGACTTATTATTACTTAGTTTTTATTGTACATACTTATTCTTGTTTTATGTGGTCTGTATCTCCAGTGATCATCTCTCCATTCCTGTATGAAAGATACCCGGTGTCAGTGATCCCCCAAGCAGACATCCTCAGCACAGTTGCCTACAGCCCTATCACAGTGTGGACTAGCCTGCTTCCTCCTCCCCTGCCCAGTGACCTGTCACCCCTGTCAGGATATCCTTCATCTCTGGGACGTGTCAGTCCTCCTCCCCAATCGGATGGCTCATCCAAAGACCACAGCGGCTCCGAGAGCCCCATCAGCGATGAGGAGGAGAGGATCCAGTCCAAACTTTCTGACCCCCATGCCATAGAAGTGGAAAAGTTTCAGTGCAGCTTATGCAGTAAGACATACTCCACATTCTCTGGGCTGGCCAAGCACAAGCAACTGCACTGCGATGCTCAATCTAGGAAATCATTCAGCTGTAAATACTGTGAAAAGGAGTATGTGAGCCTGGGAGCACTAAAGATGCACATCAGGACCCACACATTACCCTGTGTGTGCAAGATTTGTGGAAAGGCTTTCTCCAGACCCTGGTTGTTGCAAGGACACATCAGAACTCACACAGGTAACATGCTACAGGCATTGTTCATTAGCAACTGTGGTATGCAATGTTAAGACTTAGCTGGGGCAGCATATAGTCAATGTAGTTTGTTATTGTGTAAGGTTTTAAAGAGTTCATGTACTGATCAATTTAGCAATAATAGCCGTTGGGGTTGATCAATGAAAGCTGGACTGTTACTCAGAGCAACCAGTCAGTTAATGACATCTGAAGTCTTACTGGCCATGAATGACTGTCCATATTTGCTCCATATTTATAAATCAGTCTCATTGTGTGGTATGCACTTAAGTCTAACAGCTTAAGTACATCTGGTATCCCTGCAGTGCATCCAGTATTCCTGCAAGCACTGTACACAGTAAACTTTGAACTGTACCTAAAGTAGCAGCATGTGATTTGCAACAGTTGTAACATGTTTGAGGACGCTCTGTTGGTCTTAGCAAATTGTATGACAGTCTAATCTGATGATTTATGGTTGCCATAGGATGCTGCACACTATTTACTAAGTCAGGTTCCCAATGAGCATGACCTATACAGTTCTGTTTTATAAAGGATTCCAAACATAATGTAGTGCATATTTAATAAGGCAAAGACTGAGCAAAGTCCAGCAATCACATTATCTCATCAGCAACCATCTAGAATTGTATTAAGAGCTCTGAACTGATAATAGTAAAGTCTGCTTCATATAGTTTATTGCACTTTGCAAATCACTGTTGCTTTCACCTCTAACATATCAAATAAGTCAGTTTGTAGCTAGCAAGTGATTTCCAGTGTCTTCCTTTATTGAGAACATCACAGACCTTGCTAAGAAAGGATACATTTTATTTACTAAGAAGCTTTTTTTAAATACAGTATCTGTTTCCTTCCTTTCAGGAGAAAAGCCCTTCTCATGCCCACATTGCAATAGAGCTTTCGCAGACAGGTCGAACTTAAGAGCCCATTTGCAAACCCATTCAGATGTGAAGAAATATCAATGCAAAAGTTGTTCCAAAACTTTTTCCAGAATGTCTCTACTGCACAAGCACGAGGAGTCTGGCTGCTGTGTAGCACACTGACACTCAGCAGTCTACACATGAGTGCGCACTGACACATCAGTCCGGACTTGACAAGCTAATTCAGGGTTCCTTCTACACAGCCTGGGGACAATCCTAAGGTATTTTACCTCTGCGGATGCCAAAGAATCAAGCCAAATTGGTTTTTACCATGGATTTGAAATTCTGAAAGACGGACAGCACCTTTCAACATTGAAGCAAAAGGCCTATAAACATCAGATTTATATGACGTTTCAGAGCATGCATACAGAGTCAAAAATCAAATTCTTGCCTAAGCCATTTCAGCCGGATAGTATTTTCTTTCACAGTGCCTTAATAGTTATTCATTAATTATTCAGGATCTCAGGTGCCTTTTCAGTCACAATTGTTTTATATTTTCACTGTTTTTGCTATGACAATGAACATTTATAAGACTTTGCTTCAATGCACATGACCAAACCCAAATGATGAGGACAAATTCAGAAGTTCTGACTTAAAGGAATCGTGCCTTGAGAAACGAAGCCTTTTACCTTTTCTGCACAGCAAAAAAACTTTTGATATTTTAAATTTTTTTAATGGGAGCAAGTGCAAAACTGAGGGGTTATGGGAGGGTGAAGTTGTAGATATTGAAGTGCACAAAGAAAATGCCTTGTACATTTTCAACAGTCTCTGCATAAAAACCCTCTGTGCCTTTTTTTATAATAATTCTGTAAAGTATGTGAATATATTGTAAATGGCTATATTTTTATATATGTGTGTGTGTGTATGCGTGGAGGAATATATTGGGAAGCTGCATGCAGCTTTCAGATCAACTTGAAGAATGAATGGTGTATATGTTTTCTAAGTTTTTTTTATATAAAAGAAATAAAATAATTTTTTGGAATAATTTCCTTGTGTTTGTTTATATGTAAAGATGTAGAAATGCTTGAAATTAAATAATACTTCTAGGCTGGAACATCATTTTCATACAGGACAGCATTTTTGGGTGTGAAGTGTTTGGCACCCCAAACCACACCCTTCCAGCATCACCTACCCTTGCTACTTAACCCTGTCCCTACACCCTATCCATACAGGATAAACATGTAATATATTGCATCTGACCAGTTCTCAAATGTGGTGGCTGCATAACTTTTCTTTTTTCAGGGTAAGAACATTTCAGCAAGCACAGAAAATACCTGTTGATCTTGTCATAAATGCAGTGTGCATGTCACTTCCTGTGTGATTAACTGAGAAAAAAACCACTTGTCATCTTTCTTCTGTAAACCACTAATCTCCAAATCCTCCATGCAATGGAGATAATTAATGCGGATAGGTTTGAAGTACAGCCTGGGTCATGATAGCTTGCCGCCTGTACAGTGAAGGAGTGAGTAAAGCCACCCAAAGACAGGAAGTGTGTTATGCACATGATCAGTAGACATGTGCGATTCGTTTCGTTCCAAATCGAGATTCGGACGAATTTTCGTAAATTCGGACATTCGGATGTATCCGAATTCCGAATTACAGACATAACGAATGCAAACGAATCCGAATTTCCATTTCCGAAATTCGGTAGCGTTCGCACGAACGTTCGTTTCGTTTTCTGTTCTTATTCGTTTCTTATTCGTTTCTTTTTCGTTTCGTTCGTTGGAGCAAAGTGACATTAGAGAAGGAGAAAAATATTTTTTCCCCCTCAAATGTCACTTTTGCTGCAAACGAACGAAACGAATGAGAAACGAATAAGAAACGAATAAGAAACGAATAAGAACAGAAAACGAAACGAACGTTCGTGCGAACGCTACCGAATTTCGTCCGAATCCGGATTCCGAATCCGAATTTACTTTCACACCCGAATCCCGAAAAACAAAATAACACAAATCCGAATTTAAAACGAAACAAAACGAATTTTTTGGCAGTGCACATGTCTAATGATCAGCAAGGATCAAAAGCCTGAAAAAAGAAAACAAATGCAGCCACCTCATTTAATAACTAGTAAATGGCAATATTTACAATTTTAGTTTTTGGGTTCAGGTATGCTATATATGCTAATTGTTTCAAGTAAAAATTCACAGAAGCATTAGAACCACCAGGGACACTTAATAATAATAATAATAATGATTATCCGGGAAGAGAAATCTAAAAATGTGCAGTTGTCACCAGGACTATAGGGGGAATCTCTCAATGGGGACACCAGTTTCAGTAAGTGACTGTCAAACTGGGGTTTTCCTAACTTTGGGAAATTTCCTTTCAACATCCACAAAAGAGTTCTAACCCTTGCTCCTTTATCCAAAACTAGGAAGAAGTTTTGGCCTTGGCTAAAATAGAAGTTTTAATGGATGATTAAATGATCATAACATATCCTAGCAATCACTCTACTTGGCTTGTAGGTTAATAGTACAGGCTAGCAAGCCCTGCTTGAACAAAGGATAGAGAGCCACCTGCTCAATGTAGTGTGGTGGCGTGTATTTCAGGTACATCAAACGTAACTGGCACAATGCAGATGACATTGGCTGTATATGTCTTGTCACACATAGTTGTAGAATTTTGAGTATGCACACTCTACGTCTTTGAAAGCAGAAGTGACTGTGTTAAAAATCTGTATTGGCCTGAGGTTTCTTTAACATGTACATGGTGAAAACTTCCTTGGTTTTCCAAGTGTGATCTTGGAGCCGTGAAGGTTTTTCTTGGAGAGCATGCCAAGCATTATACTGCACATTAAGCACACTTAATCTGCTGCAAGTTTGGCAGTACCCTTTCAAAGTGCACTGCATTTATCTTTATAGCTTTGAACTATACCAAAGAATAAGCAGAGAGTTCATGAACTGAAAACGCCCGTCTGATCCCCATAATATCACACCTAGACACAGCTGACTATAATGCTGGAATTGCACTGTCACATGCACAGCTTGGAGCACTAAAAGTCCTAGAATGTAAGGTAGCAGCACTAAGGTGATCAGTCCGAGCCATGATCAGCTGCAATACACTCACACATACACCCACATACACCTATAGGGACAGACACCGCCTGCTGCACAGGGACTCCCATGGAGTGCCCCGGGCTCCAGACAGCTCCCTGTCCGCTGCACACTGGAAAGCCACTGCACACCAGACATCCAGTTTGCCGGGATATGGGCAGAGTGCTGGCCAGAGCATCCCAGCTTGCTAAGAGCTGGGTGGGGAGATGTGTATGGATCAGAGACTGGCACAAGCGCTGGATGGACTCTTTCTGAAAACTACTGGAAAGAAAATGTTGATCAGATCAAGAGGCATAATTTAAGGTAGGTCCTTAAAGTGGCATGGGGGGGGGGGGGGAGTGACTTTAATATCAATTTAAGACTGAATCACAAACCTTTGATTTTAAGTGCTCTGCTAAAATATAATTAAATATAGTATAACTGAAAATTTAAATTTGTCATTAAGCTCCTTATGGGGCAAAACACATTAGATGAGGTAGAGCAGGGTCTGGCAGACAGCATCATGTGTAACACGTATTGCATTGTTCATGGTGCAATAAAGTTTATTGAAAGAAAAAAAAAGGATGCAGCAGTGATGCAGCTTCCTCTATAGTGGACTCGGAATGTTGGGGAAGGACCAAGCATTTCGCCATAGCACCCTTGGTTGGTGGTGAGGCTACAAGTCTGCCTTGAGCAGTACCACGTCCTGCTGCTGTTTCTGTAAATATAACATAGTTGAAAATAAAGTTAATTCATTGGAAATCCAGTTCAAAATGTAAGTTGGATAATATCAATGTTCTTGTATAAACAACTCTAAATATAATACATGTACAGGACTTTATCTAGGCACAGCAAGGCAAGTTTTTTGTCACACTGAAAGACATCAGACAAACTTGAAATGTGTCACATGATTATTCTGTTTACCTACACTTACAAACAATCAACTTTAACCTCTTGCCGTCCGCCCGTAGTAGAAAAACGGACGGACGGCACTGCTGCATCTGCGGGTTGCCGTCTCCAGACGGCAATTTTTTTCTGCTCGCGCGCGCCCCCTAGCGGGCACGCACGGGCAGAAAAGACCCGACAATGCACACACCCGGTACCGGGTGTCACACATATAGGCGATCAGCGGGTCCATAGCCCGCCGATCGCCTATATGTGCTCG
>NW_017307376.1:390865-450569 GCF_000935625.1 Nanorana parkeri
GGCCAATTTTGGGTATTATCGTTTTTTGAGGTTTCGCGCGCGCACGCAATTTTAAGGCTTGACATGTTTAGTGTCTTTTTACCCGACGTGACCCCATCTTTTATATTTTACCAAAAAATTGGGTAATAATAAATGTTTTATCATTTAATATAGGGGAAACTGTTTTTTTTTTTAAAATTTCGGTAATTTTTCCTTAATATAGTAAAAAAATAAAACCCCCAGTGGTGAATAAATACCACCAAAAGAAAGCTCTATCTGTCCCCAAAAAAGGGTATAAAATTCATTTCAGTACAGCGCTGCATGACGGAATAAATGTCAGTTAAAGTACCGCAGCGCTGAATACTGAAAAATGGCCTGGATGGGAAGGGGGTTTAACACCGCGGATGTCAACTGGTTAAAGTCTGGGATTAAGAACTCAAGTATACAGGTCTACCTTCCCAGCTAGATTTTTACAATACACTTATCACTTACCTGTGTAAAAGTAAACAGGCACAGTCCTACTAATCTAGGCGCAGCACAACGTGAAGCAACACAAATCATAGAATCAGAAGTCGTATTTTCATGGTTTGATTGGTTGGGTAAATAACAGAGCAGGTGGGAGCAGCCCATGATCAAGCAGGTGGACAGACCTCAGAAAACATGTGAAGCCAAACCCAATGGAGCCCCCAAGGAATAACGGTCCTATATTTATGAACTGATATTCCAGGTTTGCTGGACTGAATGTTTAGTTCTAGCTGTTTTAGCCCAATCTACAGTATTTTTGGGCCTATGTCATAGTTTTTTGTACATATTTTAAATTTTGAGCCCCGATACTCACAAGTCACATTATCTTTCAGGCACTGCATTACCATTAAATAGTGGTGATTTATCAGAAAACTGTACGGCAAAGTAAGAAAAGACTCAGCAAAACACTGAATATTACTTGCCTGGCACAAGTCAAAGTTATAAGTATTTGTAAGCAGGTTTCAGAATGAAAATGTCAGTCAGCACACAAAAGCATGTGCCAAAACATTTACAGTACACTCCATAACAGTTTTTTTCCAATCATCTTCAGCAGATATGAAGCCTGTAATATGTCTTTGTCATCCCAGGCATTGGCAGAAGATGAATTAATGGAGCTTCACTATAGAAATATTATGTGGGGAACTGGAGTTTTTGGCATCACTCCTTTTGTACAGCTCAAACAAGGATGTATAGTCATTACAGAAGTATAATTGGTGCTAGGCAAAATGGATAATGATTACTGTTCCAGTGATACTGTCACTTATGCAAAAGCCATAAAACACAAATGACTTGCATATATAAGGAGTTAATTATTCATGCCTTGTTTGTGCTCGGCTTTATTTGGATCAGGCCATGAGGACCTGGACTGGCACTTATTGATTTGCAAGGTGAACACGCCCCATCTTTGGATAAATGCTTTGCGACTTTGTATTGAGTGCCGGCAAAAACAAGATAAACCCACCTGCCTGTGTACAAAATATTTATGTGTAAATGTGGAACTGAAGATTAATAGGACAGGTATATGTATTTCTATCTACTTGTATGCATAGAGCTTGTAAGAGTTCAGTGCTGACTGCTCATGCACCAAGGGCGCGTCATCGCACGAACAGGAATAATACCACGCCAACCTGAGCATGCGCAGACGGGTCGATGCAGCAAAGCGGGAACGCGCCAAGGAGGCACACAGGAAGTGACCTATCTGCAATCATCACTTTCTCTATATAAACCCAGCCTGGACACTGCCAAATTGCTGGATTATCTTCAGTCTCTCCTTATTCCTGTGCTGTTGTGTTATCTTGTTGGACCTGTTGTGACCCGGAACCATCGTGACTACTCTTGCCTGCTCCCTGCCCTTGACCTCGGATTCGTGTACTGACCATTCTTCTGCTTTGCCCTTTTGTACTTCATTGCCCGATTGGAACTGACCCCGGCTCGGATGTTGGATTTAGGCTTGCACGGTGCTCCTCACCACTGGCACTTGTGCCACTCGGTGTCCACCAGGTCTCTGTATCCAACCCCAGAGGCCTCAAAACCCGAGGTGCAAGGGAGGCCTCTTCACCATTACAGTCTCACTTCAGGTACATGACAGAGCTTTTGTACACAGTTATGTGCTCTTGTTGATGGGTTCAATAAATGTTACCATCCAGCCAGTCAAAGCTATTTTTCAGATATGAAAAGTGCATGCATTTGTACTGTACAGTATGTCACCAAAAATGGTGACACTCCCCCAAATTGTATACTTCAGATGTTTCTTGAGAAGGTAACTGTTAATGGTACAGCATACAAAGACATTGTGCACCCAGCCTTGTGACAATAGTTTGAGGCAAGTCCAGCATGTCTGTGCCCCTGTGCAAAAGCCAGCTCCATAAAAAGACAAGGAGTTTGATGTGGAGGAAATCAAGTGGCCTGCACAGAGCCCTGACCACAACCCTACTGCATACCTTTGGGATGAATTGTAATGTAATTTGCACTCTGCCAGACAAAGCCATAGCTTGAACCTTTGATTTACACCTGGTCCAAAATGTATCAGTCAGAATTATTTGTTTATTTGTTTTTTTATATCATACGAAATACTGAAATAAAAAGTATAGTATATTTACGAATAAGAAGATGGCTATGCATGGGAGGATTTTTTTTAGTGGTGAATAGTATCACAATGCAGTTTTGAGTATTCAAAGTGCATTTCAGCAACCCGCTGAACTCAAATGCCTTTAATAAAGTGGCATCTGATAGGTTACTGTGGATTACTGCATTTCCAGTCATCTGCCATCTAAACATCAAGCCTTAATAAATGATACCTACTTTTTTTCACAAGGACAGCGATTGACTGCCAATGAATCTTCTAGGAACATGAAAATGTTTAAGTTTTGCATCTCATCTTGAGATGCATCTATTCATACACAAAGGAAGCAGTGATGCCACAGTTACCTTTTCTCCTTCCATTCAATTCCAACTCTAAAAATTTTTCTATGTTTTAGTGTATAAAAATCATGATGGAAGACTCTATTCTTCAGCTTAGTATACTTTCTAAAGGATCTTGAATGGGGAAAGTATGGAGGCTGCAATTACTCCCTTTTGAAATTAGTAGTTCCTTGGCTATCCTGCATTTCCAATGGCTTCCATACACTATGAGTCATTGACTTGGAATATGTATGAAGATCAGGATCTCTGACTACAGTGTCTACAAATGTACTGAAATCAGCCAGGCAACTAGTATTCCTGTAGGAGGTCAGAAATAGGAGCCTCCTTGTTGCTCTAAGAACAGGTTTCCTTTAAGAGTAAACAAATGAGCCTTACCCTTGATCTATAGACATGTTTACTTACATCGCAGTACTCAATTAGCAGCAGCATGTGGGTGTTTGTTGGAGAGTTTAGCAGACATGTAAATGAGGTAAGCATTTATGTGACATGATTAAATCACTTCACAGCTGTATGAAAACAAGTCTGCAAGAAACCTACACTTGTTATATGTTTCCTTCCAAAGAAGTGTAGAACTACGATAAACAGCTTTGTGAAGGAACGATCTTCCTGTGCATTCACGTAGCTGTGAGCCCAGGCATACATGACATTCTGCATACCTTCCAACTTTATGAGATGGGAAAGATCGACACTTGTTACCGTAAAATATTAAGGCAGATGACACACCCTGTGACAATCCTCAATTCAAACAAACTGGGAGAAATTCATGCAGAAAAAATGGTCAAGTCAATCCACTAATGCTTTATTTTTTCCCGCACTTATTGTTATTGTTTGAACGTGCTGCTGCAATAATGTGGAGGCAGAAATAAAGGCCTGCTTAGTGCCTAGTCCCCTTCTCCCATTTAAAAAAATGGCATTAGCAAAAAAAAAAGAATGATTAAGCCTCATCTGAGGCCAGTTTTGCTCACCCATCAATCGAAGGGATGGGATAGAGTCCAAAGAAATGTATTAAGGGGGCTGGAGGACCTTAGCTATGTGGAATGATTAAGTAAATTATACTTATACTTATTTACCTTAGAGAAGATGCACTTAAGAGAAGACCCTATCACTATTTACAAGCTAATCAATGGTGATTGTAGAGCTGGAAAAAACTTGACGCGGACACGTAGCCACAATCTATTGTTGGAGGAAAGGAGGTTTAACCTCATATTGTGGAGAGGGTTCTTTACAGTCAGAGCAACAAAAATGTGCTTCCTTGATGAGCACAACTTTTAGGATATGTATACTCTTCAAAAACAAACTGACACACACACACACACACGCATATATTGTAGGTTGGACCGGATGAACTGGTGTATTTTTCCAACCTTAAAGAAGAACTGTGAGGTGAGTGCTTTTCACTAACCTCATAGTTCTAGCCGACCTGTGACAATTAGACTGTCACAGGTCGGCTCAGTAGATCGGGAGGTGAGCGAACACATATCGGTGTTCGCTCACTTCTCGATCCTGTCACGGCTCTCTGCCGTGACAGGGGAGGGGCTGGATTCCCCCTCCCCGCTCCGATCCACCAGCGCGGACTGGCGGAACGGACGGGGGAGGGGGCGGGTACAGCTGGCTCTGCCTCTAGACAGGCAGAGCCAGCTGTCACTCACGCAGCTGGGCGGATCTCGACATTGATGTCGGGATCCGCTCCGGCTGAGGCGTCTCAGTATACCGCGAGCTGTAGCTCGCGGTATACTGAGCTTAGGGTAATGGGAGGACGCTAGTTTGTGTCCTCCCGTTACCCTAAGGAAAACTATGGGGAAAAACTCTGATCCCATAGTTCTCCTTTAACCACTATATAACTACTGATATTAAATCCATGCATCCAGGGCATTCATACAGGTCATCGTGACCCTCATTCTACTTCCAGGATCCTAGGAAAGCTGAGGAACCCAAATCTCATGAGAAGATGCTCCATTAATGTGCAGGAGCACAGTCTAGTTCTCCAGCACATTCTTGCGCTAAGGACTAAACAGCTGTCCATGGATCCCCTTGGGAGGCCTGTGATGTCATTCTCGTTTAGGCAAACCAGAAGTCTAGGTGTAAAGCAAGTATTTTTTCCCATTGTTTAATTTTTTTTTCTTTGCTTTTGATTTGCATTTTTGTTTGGTGGGGGTGGGCAGCTTGGTATTTAGCAGCCATTGGACTTCCATGCAAGGCTTGCTTTAAACACTGGTTAAATAGTTTGAACCTAAAAGAAGGGACATTTGAGGTGAAAAGAGGAACAGAAGTGAGAAATGCTTAAAAAGAGGGAGTGTCCTTCCAAAAATGGGAACACTTAGAAGCTATGGAGAAAATAAATGGAAATTCCCCACAAATTGGGGTAAATGTCACTTTTGACAGTTGTCACCAGAACAGGTGTCTCTATTCAAATATTTCCCCTCACCCTCTGCTCCAGTGACAACTGTAAAGCACTGGATTTGCCTTCACTTTCTGGTCCGGTGACAATGGTCTCACATCTATCCAGAGTTCCACTTTAAGTCACCATTCACACCTAGGCATTTTGTCGCTCAAAGCTTGGAACAACAAAATGCTCAAGACAAGTAATCCCATTATTTTCTATGGCCCCCGTGCACACCTGAGCATTTTGTCACAAGCAGAAAAACTCATGTCACTGGAAAAAGTACATGAGCTACTTTTTGTCAGATTAGAGCATGTTTTGTCCCATAGACTTCAGTGGAAAACGTAATATAAGCGGTTTTGCACATTTTGTTGTGAAAATCAACCCTACTCTCAAATTGCATGACAAACGCGCATATAAACACGCTGCAAAAATGTTTGACAGAAATGCTAAATAAATGTGCGAAAATGCTGTTGCCTAGGTGTGAATGTAGTCTTAAGAATTAAATATTAAGTGATACGTTTAAATGTTAGGATAAGGTTAGCATAGATTTGAGGATTAGGTGATAGGGCCAAATTAAGGGTCCCTTTTTAGAGTTTGGTTAAGGTTCAAAGTTTAACTTCAGGTGCATTAAAAATGAACGCCAATCACTATAGTTTTGTTATTAAATCAAAAATAGTTACATTTAATTAAATATAAGTAGTGTAAATACCTGAAGGTGATTCAGTATGACTCTCATGGCATTTAAACTGAGGGAGGGAGGGCCGCCCCATACAGATCCGTGCTGCGTGCGCGGCCGTATCGGGCTGCTCACGGGAAGGACAGGTGCTGCTTGTGATTGTATGCAGCAGCCTGTCCTTCTCTATGGGAGTACCCGGCCGTATTTCCCCCTATGTTCACCCGACCTGCACATCCGTATGGGTGCGGGTGTCCCTGCTTGGACGCAGACAGAATCCATCCTGTCAGCGTACGAGTATGGACACCCGCACGGACATGCAGGTAGGGTGACCGTAGGGGGGCGTACGCCCGCGTACTCCCATAGAGAAGGACAGGGTGCTGCGTACAATCACACGCAGCGCCTATCCTTCCCGGGAGCAGCCCGATACGGCCGTTTCTCGTGTGAATGAGGGCTAAGGGTCCAATCTCAGGCTGTGGGTGGGGAGGTGACCCAGCCTGATTGCTTAACCACAGAAGAGAAAGGGCAGGTCACCATTCCAGCTGTGCTGTCTAGCAGGTCTGCATATATTTTAGGAATGAATGAACAAAGATACAAAATGTAGGAACTCCAGGAAGTTTAAACTTATTAACCCTTGCATTTGGGGCTAACCCTGCACTGCAAAAGTTAACTGCTCGTTTGTGTCTAGGTTAAAAAAAAAAAAAAAAGTAGGCTCACTGGAAGTTCTAAACCAGCTTCTTCTTAGACCGGTCCTTCTAACATCTCTCCCCCTCTTCTGCATCGGTCTAAGGTCCCTTAAATCATCAATGTCTATACACAGTGTAAAGACGTGAGGAAGACCCCAATGCTTCTGGGAGGGGGAGACAGGCTGGAGGGGGCGCTGTGACAGCTGGCTGGCTCAGAGCTTTGGGTGTGTATAATTTAGTTGTTTTAGCAACTAGACAGAGAGGACACTTAACCCTTGCAGTGCAGGGGTAGCCCCACTTAACTCAAGGGTTAATTTAAAAAAATCCTGGAGTTCTTCTTTAAATGGTGTGTTTATGTGTTTTCCTGATATCCAGTATAAGTTTAAGAATTAAGTGTCAAGGTTTACCTTTTTTTTCATTACATGCACATTAGTGGTCAAAGTGGAGCAATTTCTGCAATGATGGTTCTGATTGATAAGAGATCTGCCCATCTTTGGCTATTAAAGATGGCAAGGCGAGTGCACATGATAGCTGATTCTCCCTTAACAGAACAAAAAATTATTTTACACAGTTTCTGGGCCAAACGTCAGGAAATACAAATGTGATAGCCAGAAATAATTTTCTATACATTTCCCATTTTGTTTAGAATTATCAGAAATCGGATTCCTTTTAATGCTGTTGTCATGTTTCAATGTTAAGAATACATTTTTTACAATGATTTTAATAATAGATACTGTTGAAATCTTAATGCACATGATTATATGAAAGATCCACTAATGTTTCTGTTGCTAAGAACCACAATCTGGTTAAATGTTTGATATAATATTCTGAAAATTGCATTTTCTTATCTGGACTATTTCTGTCACTTTTCAGTCTCCAAATTGCATAATCTGTACTATGTTAAATGTACGTGACTCGGTCAATCAAATCCTGCCTATAGATAAAGATCTCATACGAACACAGTAAAGACTTAATACAGTAGGCAACTGAAACAGGCAGTATCTCAGTATGTCTTTGATTAATATTGCCCCTGGCCTGTATGATATGTCTGAAGTGCTGAAGTACAAAGAAAGGGCAAGAATAGGAGGGGGCACGATGCTTTCAAATCCTGCTGACTGACAAGTAATTGGCCAGCATGATGCCACTGTGACCATCAAGTGGAACAAATAGCATTAAGTAGGATCTCAGTGCTGTGATTGTCCTCCTTTCCAGCATGATCCCACGAGTCCCTAGAAGACTGACCTATGTATAATAAATAAATTGTTTTCTGGGCCTTTGCTTTTTGCCTGGTGGGTATTTAGCAGAAAACAACATGTATCTGTTTACTATATTTAGAGGAAATCTCATGGTTTGTGTTTCATCACCATTTCAGATGACCAGATTTTATGGCTTTTTTTCCACTTTAACTGAATCATCTAAAAAAAAAAAGTGTGCTTTTTAAGTGCTTAAAATCAACACAAATGTCACAATCAACACAAATGTCAATGTAATCCATGACAGTATAAAAACATTATTCAAGCATGTGAGTGCAATAGAACGGAACCTACGTAAAGACACCACTGCAGTTTGCGATCTCACAACCAACTAGATTAATCAATTTGTGACTGTAGATTTATCAGTTCTGGTGGTAAATGTCCTCATAATTAAGCCATAAATCATCTGTCATGCTTTTCTTGGCTTTTAATGCAATCCAGTAACTGAGCCCCCCTTCAACTTTACTGTTTATCTGCATATTGCTGGGCAGGCTGCTCAAGTCAAGCAATGTTCTTTGGCCTTCATTATATAGACTTTTCAGCACAGACAACTTACTGACCATGATATTATCTCTCAAACATTATAATTAGCATGGCTGTTCCTATAATGAAATTTTGAGCTTGAATGACTGATGTTGAAGGGCAACATAACAGATATATATCATTGATCATATGAATGATAAATAGAGCAGTTTTATGATGACTGCTTAAACTTGTAGATGGGATACACAAGTTGATCTATGCATAATTACAGATCAAATAAATCAGTTGCTACTCTCTATTTAAATGCCTTAAAGAATAAACAGTCCTGCGTTACCAGTTACAGGGAGTCTATTCGAGTGTGGGGTTAGGACCATCTAGCATTAATAGTAACGATGTATGATAATTGGTTAAAAAGCGTATTGATTAAGAATAGCATTTGGGGGAACCTCCTTCCTCTTCTTCAGTGCTTAAAACGGCTAACCGTTAGCCTGATTATTAAAATTAATTTAGCCCCAAAACAGGCTACCTAATACATACCAAGATTGTAGGCTATCACGGGTAGGGCCCTCCGAATCCTCCAGTATTGAATTGCATTGTAACTGCACTGTCTGCCTTTATTTTGTAAAGCACTGCAAAAACTGATGACATGCTGTATGAGTCCTGTATAATCATAATACTAATCTTGATCAAATACAATTAAAACGTTAACAGGGGTAGGCTGTTTCCTTTAAGACATATTGGCTATCCTCAATCAATTTTCTACCAGTCATCGCACTACATTACCATTATTACTAGGCTCTCCTGACCCTACACTCAAAATTGATTATTTTGCAAACATTTTACTCTCCACAACCAAATTCTAGTAGCCTGAGACATGCAAACAGGTTGTCTTAAATTGTACCTCCACTATAGGACAATCTCCTCAAGGGAGAATCACCTCTGTATTGTCAAATCACATTGATCCACCACTATTATACACTGCCCAGATCTCAGTTAGAATATGTGATGTTACATACCATGTGGTGCAGCAGTGCTAGTTATCTAAGTAATAAGTGATGTATGTCAGTCAGGATTTGATCGATCAATCAATCAATCTGTTGATATGTTTATCTTTAGCAGCTATCACAGCTGATGTGTTTATCTCTAGTAGACAGAGATGCATCAACCTTTCCTAAATCTGATATTACTGGAACAGGAAATTATTGTATGACTTGTATGACTACCTATGCAAGAACCCCCTAGCTGCCAGATCTCAGGAATTAAATCAAGCCTTCAAAATGGAGTTTCCTGTCCAATTTTATTTGTGTCCCTAGGGAAAATCAAGGGGTATCTGCTCAGTGTATAAACATTCAGGTTTACCCATAAGGACAGAATGATAGGAGCTGCCATTGCTGACTTGTTTTTGCGGGTGCTTGCTCCAAGACTGTAACCTTCATCTTTGCTTCACTGCTTAGCTAGTTCCTGACCTGGAACACGCATGAGGCAAGAGAAATGTTGGAACACCTGATATCCACCTACTTCTTCAAGGTCAGAGACTTAGTTAGTAGTAAAGCAAGGATAAAGATGACAGCCCGGTTCTTCCTCCTTCAAAATTAAGCCAACATTGGCAGTTTCCATATTTCTATCCTGACAGGATCCCTTTAAACTGGGAGTAGGAAATCATGCAGGTTGCCTAGACTGAAGTCAAAAATCCCTTTCTACTTTATATCCTTTGTAAAACTCTGTACAATTTTAGCCCAGCATTCATCACACTCTAGCTGTGAGTGTGTTAAGTGTCTGGTCCACCTGTACTTCACACCATGCCCAGCATGTGCACTGTGTATTTAGTTTCACACCTACCGATCGAAGAATTATCACTTTCGTGCAGATCAATAAGCTTGTTTGCTGAGCGGTGAGAAATCCTCTCTTGCAGTATGCATGTGATACTGCCAAAACAGCTGTTTCCGATGTTAATGCAAATGAGTTGATGTGCTACAAGTGGCACATTGATGTTAGTGACTACCTGTCAATTACCAATGTTGCTCTGCAACTGACAACACTTGTCAATCTCCTTGTGTTTATTTTTGCAAGAAATAAATCCACTACTGTGTACAGTGTAAAAAAAAAAAGTCTGGTCTTGTTTTCAGTATGAAATGCTAGAGCTGGCCAAATTTCCCATATAATATCAAGCTTCATTAATATTAGTATCCATAGATCTTGCAGACCATGCTACTGCTACGGGCCTGGAAGCACATGAAGCCCAGAACTGTTTAGTTACACAATGTATTCGGGTAGCAATAGTATATGGCAAAAACATTTGAATACAGTAAGGTCCTTTTTGCATGGGTGTTCAGATCATATCCACCTGTCAGTTTTTCAGAGTGATCTGATCGTAAGCTCAATGTTAAGGTGCCCATACACCTTACGACCATCGCAAGACTTTTGTCTTGCGATGGTCGTATGCTTATTGAAAGCTTATACAATCTGCCCACCTTGGACAGGCAGATCGTACTTGCGATCATCGAATGCCCGCCCCGCTAAGGGGCGGGCTTCCGATGACCGCAATGCAGAACGGGAGTGCGCACACCGGCCCGTTCCGCAGCTATCGGACGAGCAGGCTAGAAACCCGCCGACAATCCTACGATTCTCGGTGGGTTTTCGAGCATGTTGGTTCGACAAAAGACGTGCGACCGTACAGTAGAAACGGTCGCACGTCTTCGTTCACACTGCTCGATTCTCGTACGATCGCGGGATTTCGCCCGATTCTCGTACGAGAGTCGAGCAGTGTATGGGCACCTTTAGTCTGTCCAGGTCTGAAAAACAAAAAACAGAAACGTTTTGCATCCTTTTCTGTTTCTTATTTACCTAATGTCTATCCGTTTACATCCACCTGTCTATAGACCTAGCATGGCTCTGTTAAACAAGTACTCCAAGTATTAGAAAAACCTAACCCTTGCAATGGGGCTACCCCCACACTGCAAGGCTTAAGTGCTCATTTTCATCTAGGGCAGGGGTGAGCAACTCCGACCCTCCAGCTCTGATTTAACTACAAATCCCAACATGCTTCTCCCTCTGGGAGTCATGCCTATAACTTTCCGTTTTGTAATTTGTCATGGGACTTGTAGTTCCACAACAGCTGGAGGGCTAGATTTGCCTACCCCTGGCCCAGGGTCTAAAATAACAAAGATATACTCAACTTAACTTTGGACCCAGTTGGCTGCTAGACTGGTCCCTGCAGCCTCTCTCCCCCTTCGCTCCAGCGGTCTAGTAACCCATGAGTCATCACATCTGATACCGTGTTTGGGATGTGAGGATGCCGAGGGATATTCCATCACCAGATTGGAAGGGGAAGAAAGGCTGCAGGGACCAGTCTAGCAGCCAGCCGTGTCCGAGGTTTAGGTGAGCATTTCTTTGTTAATTTAGACCCTAAATGAAAATCAGCACTAAACCTTTTCAGTCCAGGGGTAGCACCACTGCAAGGGTTAAGTTTTCTTTTGCTCAGAGTTCCTCTTTAAGCTCTGTTTGTTCCTCCATCTCAACATGGAGGAAAAAGTTTGAATGGATATAGATGTCACAAAAGTAATTTCCGTTCCATTCTGCTCCAATTTAGTAGGAGATCTGTTTGCAGATCGGAACGGATAATGCCTGTGCGAAAGATCCCCTATTATTTTATATACACTATATTGCCAAAAGTATTGGGACACCCCTCCAAATCATTGGATTCAGGTGTTCCAATCACCTATATGGCCACAGGTGTATAAAGTCAAGCACCTAGGCATGCAGACGCTTCTACAAACATTTGTGAAAGAATGGGTCGCTCTCAGGAGCTCAGTGAATTCAAGCGTGGTACCGTGATAGGTTGCCACTTGTGCAATAAATCCATCCGTGAAATTTCCTTGCTACTAAATATTCTACGCTTAACTGTTAGTGGTATTATAACAAAGTGGAAGCAACTGGGAACAACAGCAACTCAGCCACGAAGTGGTAGGCCACGTAAAATGACAGAGCAGGGTCAGCACATGCTGAAGCGCACAGTGCGCAGAAGTCGCCAACTGTCTGCAGAGTCAATAGCTACAGACCTCCAAACTGCATGTGGCTTTCAGACTGGCACAACAACACTGCGTAGGGAGCTTCATGGAATGAGTTTCCATGGACGAGCAGCTGCATCCAAGCTTTACATCAAGTGCAATGCAAAGCGTCGGATGCAGTGGTGTAAAGCACGCCGCCACTGGACTCTAGAGAAATGGAGACGTGTTCTCTGGAGTGACGAATCATGCTTCTCTGTCTGACAAACCAATGGACGTCTCTGGGTTTGGCGGTTGCCAGGAGAACGGTACTTGGCTGACTGCATTGTGCCAAGTGTAAAGTTTGGAGGAGGGGGGATTATGGTGTTGGGTTGTTTTTCAGGGGTTGTGCTTGTCCCCTTAGTTCCAGTGAAGATAACTCTTAAGGCATCAGCATACCAAGACATTTTGGATAATTTCATGATCCCAACTTTCTGGGAACAGTTTGGGGATGGCCCCTTCCTGTTCCAAGATGACTGCGCACCAGTGCACAAAGCAAGGTCCATAAAGACATGGATGAGTTGGGGAGGAGGAACTGGACTGGCCTGCACAGAGTCCTGAATTCAACCTGATAGTACACCTTTTAAATGAATTAGAGCGGAGACTGTGAGCCAGGCCTTCTCTTCCAACATCAGTACCTGACCTCGCAAATGCACTTCAGGAAGAATGGTCAAACATTCCCATAGACACACTCCTAAACCTTGTGAAACCCTTACAACAGAACCTACAGTAATGCTGTACTGATATTAAGGCAGCAAGAATTCCATTATAAACATTTTGGAAGAATGAATCCCAAACGTTCCCACAGGCAATGAACATTGTTGGCTTAATTGAGCAATGGTCAAATGTCTATGGTAGGACTGTTATCAGATTTACAGAGACACTGCCAGTTTGTCCATTCAGGGTAACATAACAGTGTCCACGTAAAGCCCCTCCCACCTCTTGGCCCAAACACTGCATAGGAGAAGGTCACATGGATAGGGGGTCAGTGGAGGGGGTACATTTAGACATACACTGTCTCATTTCCCTGAATGGGCAATGTGAGTCTCTTTAGGCAATCAGATAGGTAAGAAAACTTTGTCCCCACAAATAAGAAAGCACCACACATGATGCCTCCTAATGATTACTGAGTCAGGAAATTTTCCAAAATTTCTAAAAACTGATTTACTGATTTTTAGATTCACCTGAATATTTGCATTGACACCTGTGTGATCAGCAGAAAATCAT
The DNA here is from genome assembly GCF_000935625.1 of Nanorana parkeri. NCBI lineage: Eukaryota > Metazoa > Chordata > Amphibia > Anura > Dicroglossidae > Nanorana > Nanorana parkeri. The sequence continues at coordinate 404,539 of NW_017307376.1, forward strand.
GCAGACTAGATACTGTATATTATCTAATCACCTGGTTTGTGAATGGATTTGCACGTCACTAATTCCTCTGAAGCCAGGCCTTCCACTCTTTTCTCCATGGACTAAACAGGAATATTTGTGTGACCATAGCATTCCTATTCAGGAAAGAAGATGAACCTGCAGGCACTGTGATATGGTCAGGTAGTGCATACATGTCCAACTGTTCTTTGATGCTATTGGTATGTTTTCTAACGTGAGACACTATTTTATTACCTCTTTGTTTGTCAGAAACACAGAGCCTCCTTTCATTGGTAGAGAGGGTTGTGAAACAAAGTGATCCAGCTCTAATTGTAAGGGTAGAATGTTTTTATTGCATTTCACGTGTATACAGTTTTCTCCTTTATAAGGAAACGTGTGACTATACAGAAGTGCACTTAAAAAGAAACTCCATTTAGAATAAACTATTTTAAAGCAGTTGTAATTGCCAAAACCCAACTGTAAACAATTCCATGCGTGCAGCCAGGTTCTAGCCGTATTTTTTCAAAGTGCAAGACTTTTCTGTGTCTACCGTAATTCACAGGGGCTCAACTCTGCCTCCTGTAACTCTGACTTGTGCATGATTGCAATGTGCATCTTCCAGGTTTGGGTGGCTGATTCACACAAATTAGCAAATTTGCCAAATTTAGCAAAAATGTAAAATTTTAAGTGACACTTAAATCTTAAAAATGCACTTAAGTACCTTATCTATTAACAAAAATGTATCTTATTTGTGTATCACTCAGCTGTAAATCCTCAAATCATCTCTGGATTCATGCTGATACTTTCCTTCCTTTTGGAGGGTGGCTACTTTTGTCCCTCATGGTCCCTGAGTGTATAGTAAAGTAGTCATCGCTCCAAGCTCACTCCTGTCACTTCTTCTACAATCTCACATTTAGTTTACTAATTTGTATTGTGATTGTAGTCCATCACTAGAGCGAGCTTGGAGCGGTGGTTACTTTACAACACTCAAAGGGACCATGGGGAACAAAAGTAGCCCCCCTCCGAAGGAAGAACAGTGTCAGCACCAATTCAGAGATGATGTGAGGATCTACAGCCGAGTGATACACGAATAAGCTACATGTGTGTTAATAGTTAGGGTACTTAAGTGCATTTTTAAGATTTAACTCCTAAGTTTAGTGTCACTTAAATGCAGTGGATCACACCAAAGATTCCATTTTCACATTTGGGGGACATCTGTTGGATGCCTCCGAGCTGCTTTGCAACAATTTTAGTTCTCTTACCATCCTGCTGTACCCAAATGGCAACCAAAAGCTGTGTTATAAAAAAAAACCCTAATATAGCTGTTGTACAGCTCAGTAGATCGGGAAAGTGAGTAAACACATACCATCGCTCGCTCACTTCTCGATCTATCCCTGCAGAGAGCCGTAACTGTCACTCACGGCTCCCTGCAGGTATTCCCCCCTCCCCTGTCCGATCCTCCAGCGCTGACTGGCGGAACGGACAGGAGAGGGGGCAGGCACAGCTGGCTCTGCCTCTAGGTAGGCAGAGCCAGCTGTAACTCACGCAGCTGGGTGGATCCAGACAGTATTGTCGGGATCCGTTCCGGCTGCGGCGTCTCAGTATACCGCGAGCTGTAGCTCGCGGTATACTGAGGTTTGGGTCACGGGAGAACGCTAGTTTGTGTTCCCCCGTGACCCTTAGGAGAACTATGGGGAAAACTCTGACCCCATAGTTCTCCTTTAAGTCCCCCATCCATGCTACACAGTGTGGATGGGGCAATCTCCCCTAACAGCTATTGTAGTCTGACATCCAGCTGTCAGAATACCAGAATAGTGACTGCAGCTGATTTGCCCAGCTCCTTTGATAAAAGTCAATTGAAAAAATTGACTTTGCAGAAATTTTGAGCAGTGTTGGATCAGCTTAATTCTTATTATTGTTTCCCCTGACTTTTTTAATGGTTCTTGGACACTTTAACACACAGAAAGAGCAAGAGTTAGGAAGGGTCCATTTTATAAAATAGTTGGTTACTGAGAGAGTAGTGATAAAAGAAAAACTGATAGTGAAAGCAACGGAGTTCGAGGATCGGAGAGAGTCTTTTCCATAGCTTGTCTGGACTTCAAAATGGTTCTGAAAATTACCTTTTTTCTTCACTTAATACACATTTTTATTGTGTTGCTGATGGCTAAAAGGTATCATTTGAGTTGTATCTTATCATGCTATACTACAAGCATTAAACCAGGTAATAAAGTGTTAGTTGTATAGTGTATCATTCAAATTAAGACTCACAGTCACTTCCTGTGATGCCTTGGTCAAATTAAGACCTACAGGGATGATTTACTAAAGGCAAATAGGCTGTTTACTTTGCAAGGAAATTTACACTTAGCTTAATGAATGTGGTGAAAATTCACTTTGCAAAGATTACCCAATCATGAGCAAGGGAAAAATAAATAAATATATATATAAATGTATTTCTTTTTTCATGCACATGATTGGATGATTACTAAGCTAAAGGAAAATTCCCCTGCAAAGTGAACTGCATATTTTACTTTAGTAAATCAACCCCACAATCTCCAAGATACTTTTATCTGTTACTAAAATTCAAAAGAAAAATATTGTTTCAATAACAATTGTCTAGAGTCAAGATTTCCCTTTGCAGATATTTCCTGTCACTTCCTGGTATGTCTATAAAAGGTGGAAGTGAAGGGAAATCTCTTGAATGGAGCACCGATGGCAAAAAAACCTGACAGGGGTTTTAAAGCATTCCCTACTCTATCCAAAATGAAAAAGAATATGTTTTGGCTATACTAACTCTACGTTTTTACTACAAATCCCAACTTGCCTCTGCCTCTAGGAGTCATGCCTGTAACTGTCAGTCTTGCAATGTCTCATGGGACTTGTAGTTCTACAACAGATGGAGAGCAGGAGTTGCCCACCCCTGATGTATAGAGTAATTGAGGAGAGTTTTCTTCTCTAACCATGCAATACACAAACCTACATCAACAGCAAAATACATTTCCTTTAACTTATGTAGCCAAAAAATTTACACAGCCATATCTTTCTATAGCACAAATAAAGAATTAAGAAGTATATCATGACTGTCTATAAATATTACAAAAGTATATTTGTCAGTTAGATACACATTTAGTAAAACAGGTCTTTTGCAAAGGAGCATGAATGGAACCAGTTCTGGTTATACAAACAAGCTTATGTTCTCTTGTAAGTGGAATAGTTTGACACTCATGTGATACAGCGGTGATAAATATAATCGCACAGATTTTCAAGGGCAAAATTACATCATAATCATATGCTGTCTTGACATTAAAACAGACAAAACTTGAAAAGAAAAGCTGCCTCTATTCAGCTCTGTACAAAACAAACCCATTTCACATAATCATCCATAAAACGTACAAAGGTTGAGATTCCTACAAACATCTGTCCTGTATTTACAGTTCTTGTTTAATTTGGATCCATTAATTTGGTTTTAAAGATAGCAGTGTATAGAAACAAATTAAGTCCAGCCCAGCAAAGTTTAGAAAAACAAACTATGTTTACGTGTTCTCAAATTTGTGTCTCATCTTCTTGACCATATCTGTATAAATCAAGTCCAAAACCCAAGTGTTTCACTAACAAAGCTGATTTTGTAATGCTAAACAGAAATGGACTGTGGAAGAACTGCATGTGTATAATGGCTACTTAGTTTGGGACACCGTTGACTTAGATATATAAACAAATATTTAAAGCTGAACTCCAGCATTAAAAATGTATATATACTTACATTGGTCCAGCCTGGCACAATGTAAGCACATATAAATGATACCTGGTAGTGCCATGGGGATTGTGTAATACACTGTAGTAGCCGTAACTACTAATGTGCCGTGACCTGACTGGTGTGCCGCATCTCATCCAATCAGAGAACACCAATAGGGTTATTCACAAAACGGTGAAGAGTTTGGAGAAGGCAGGAGAAGTGAACAATCTAGGACAACATAGCTGAACTGGAAATGGAGCTGAATTGGAGAATTTTTCAAAATCAGCTATTTTGGCCTAGATTATTCACTCCTGCCTTCTTCAAACTCTTCACCCTTTTGTGACTAACCCCTGTAAGTATTAATTGAGGAATATACTAGACATCCTCTGAATGGCTGCTCTGTTGAGGGAGTGGCCTGCTGTGTTTTAACAGCACAGTGGCTATTCCAATACCTGGAAGACACTGTAACATCCTGTATTTATTTATTGTTTTAAATACCTTTTTGTGTGACCTCTTCAGGCACCTCAGGGATTCTTGCCTAGGCAAGAATGACATCCCAGGCATCCCAGGAGGTCTTTGGGGTGCTCTACAGCACAAGCTGTGCATCATTAGGGGGTTGGCTGTCTGTTCAGTGCAGCCACCAAACTGAGGATGTCTGATTCTCTCTATGAGAGAACGTTAGAAGAATCCTTCGCTCCATGCAGCTTTCATCTTTAAAATTTCCTGACATGAGGCAAAGTGGGTACTTCTAGTGACTGCAGCCTAGGGCATGCCCACAACCTCAGAAAACCCCACCCAGCACATCGCGCTGCTCGTTAACTCCACACTACTACCACAACACTGGAGCGCCACACCCTTCTCCCGCCTCACTCTGAGCCACCTGAGTCTTGTAATGGTGAAATATCACTGGCTGCTCAGAATGTCAGCCAAGTGGACCTGTCTCCCCATCAGGTCACGCACAATTTTTCTGTAATGTCAGCAGTGGGCCTCTTCGGGCCCCCCAAGTAGTGGAACACCAGGGCACAGTCGCATATGCGACCGCTGCGTCCCTGGTGGTTCTGCCAGTGGACACAGCCATCCCGTCACATGTAAAGAAGATGGTGGTGCAGGATGCAGCATGTGGCAACAGATCAGCAGATTGAAGCAGGATAATGCTGGAGGTGCAAGTATGTATTTTGAGGATAACCTAGCGAACAAGGTAAGATGGAATGTATGGGGAGGAAGTGAAGTTCCTCTTTTTCAAACACATCAGCCTTAAAAAGTATGCAAAAGGAGCATGCAAAATCTCGGGGCACTCCAGTCTAAAATGTAAGTGGGACCCCACTCAAAGAAGTGGATTTCCTCCCTTTGCATCAAAGTCCTCCCTTCAAATCCAGAGGTCCCCTTTTACATCAGAGCCCCCCTTTCACATCAGAATTCTCCCTTTCAAATCAGAATCCTTCATTACATCAGTACCCCCCTCCTTCACATCGCAATCCTCCCTTTCACCTTAGAAGCTCCTCTTCACATGAGGAGTCCCCCTTTCATTTTGGAATCAGAGTTCTACCATCAGAAAATGTTGAGGCATCCCGGAGGAAGCCAGAAGTCACCTCGATGTGCCATGGCACCCTGGTTGAGAAAGGCTGAGCTACTCAGGAGATACTTGCTAAATAATTGTTAAGTTTTCTTTAATATGCCTAGTACATAAATGAACAAGTCATGTGTACACAGCAGAATATAAATACAGTGAAACATATTGTCAAGACCCAGATTGCATGGCATGGATATTAGTGGGGCACAAGGTTTGAGAAACCTTAAAAATTAAGTTACATTTTTGTCATTATTTATACAAATGAAGAGACTACTTGATTGGCCAACACAATTTTTTTGTATTCTGCTTTTGGAGAAGCAATCTCTTTATGCTCATTCTCAGTTACCTATTGACATTTAGTCACACTGACATGGCTCTGGGCTCTGTGCCCACAGGTGGCCTTTCATCATTAATGCTTAAGTAGAGTAGTGCTTTGTGTCTGCATATGGCAGTCGGTTTCTTTCACATTCTTGCCCAGGGGTCTGCAATCTTGGCAAGGAAAAGGATATACAGCAAATGTTACTTTACTGTTTGCTCAGGTCTGCTAAACTATACTGTGAAATGGATACACTGTGGTCAACTGACTATTAATATAACTGTAAGGTTTGGAATTACTTTAATAAAATTCCATAACTTTCTGTCCTGCAGAAATCATTTATCACCTAATCAAAATTACAAAATGACAAAAAAAAAACCTAATCAAATGAGAAGTGTTGATATTTTAGGATTCATAAACCCCATACTAAATTATATTATGAATATTAATAATAATATTTAGTTTCCATGGGTTTTATTACCCATTTACAATATTTCTGAAGGCCTAGAAAACCAAACTTTTTGTAGTAAACACAGATCAAAACACCTATAGAGAACCAGAAATTAAAAAATGCTTTTAAAAAGGTTGTCTTGAGAGTTGAAAGAAAATCATGCCAAAAGTCCTTCTATCGTAAGCTCTGGAAGACCCGTGACTGTCAGAACTTGCTTAAAGGACCCTATTAACCAAGGCAAACTCAAACCAGGTGTAGGGTTCAGAATGACAGAAGATGTAAGCTTATACAACAGAGTCCACTAAAAACTGTATATTGATTGACCGTATATAGCCTAGCCTTTATTAACAGTACTTTATTTACCCAGGTGTTTCCTTTTACTTTATCACCTGTCACACACATGTATTCATAGCACTGGACTTACCTGAAATGAATGGTCCTAACACATCTATTATCTGTACGGCATTTGATTGAATATATTTTATTAATTTGCGTAATACCAGCATATTGTGCAGAACTCTACAAAGAAAACAAAGCAATTCAAATCAGCCCCAAAATAGTTTATAATCTCTCACTACCTATCTGGTCACATTAACATGCACTTGCTATAGTTTTGGCAGAAGCATATTCATTTGCCAATAGTTTTTGGATTTCAAAAGGGTCAGCAAAAGCCAGGAAAGCCCCATGCAAACATAGCTCCATAATGAAAACTAAGCACAAGACCCTAGCATTGCTAAATTTTGCCTAAGCCACCAAATTGCCGACATTTTTAATATACAGCAATCTCCATCTGTCCTGCTTACAAGCAAAAGCAATGCCGACAACAGGTAAAAGAGTATATATGAGTGAAATACACTGCATTGCACAATCTGTTTTCTTTCCAAAATGCATATAATATGAACCTCATGATTAATATTTTTATTCACAGCATAAGGATCATCAATGGCACCATTATTCTATACTAATGACCATGGTACCTCACACAAATGTATAGTCATCCTAGCTGGTAGTCGAATGGAAATATAAAATGTACTTCTTTTAAAGTAAAGGAAAGGTATATCAATGCAGTGAGGATCTGGGGCTAAGAATTCACTATAATTTAAAGAATACTAAGACATATTTTATGCAAAGTAAATGTTTTATGCATATTATATACGTTTATGCTTTTGAGATATTCAAAGGCATTATAGTCATTTTGTTATCTTTCACCTCTATCAAATGCCTCTATCTGGGTTAGCCAGAGGACTATCAGAGGATTCTTTGGACCTCATTAAACTAGGGCTCTGTGGGGGTCTCACCAGGGCTAGTGAAACCCCACAGAGCACTGGTAAGACCATACAAAGCCCTGTTATAACCAGGGCTCTGCGGGGTCTCACCAGGGCTCTGTGGGGACTGGTTAGACCACACAAAGCCTGGTAAAACCCCACAGAGCCTTTGTTAAGTCAGGACTCTGTAGGGTCTCACCAGGGCTCTGTAGGGTCTCACCAGGGCTCTGTAGGGTCTCACCAGGGCTCTGTAGGGTCTCACCAGGGCTCTGTAGGGTCTCACCAGGGCTCTGTAGGGTCTCACCAGGGCTCTGTAGGGTCTCACCAGGGCTCTGTAGGGTCTCACCAGGGCTCTGTAGGGTCTCACCAGGGCTCTGTGTGGTCTAACCAAGCTGGTTAGACCCTACAGAGCCCTGGTTAGACCCCACAGAGGCCTGGTTAAACCAGGGCTCTGTAGGGTCTCACCAATCACCAGGGTTCTGTAGGGTCTCACCAGGGCTATGTGGGGACTGGTTAGACCACACAAAGCCTGGTAAAACCCCACAGAGCCTTTGTTAAGTCAGGGCTCTGTAGGGTCTCACCATGGCTCTGTAGGGTCTCACCAGAGCTCTGTAGGGTCTAACCATCTTGGTTAGACCCCACAGGGCCCTGGTGAGAGCCCAAAGAGCTCTGGTGAAAGCCCAAAGAACCCTTCAGAGCTCTATAGGGTCTCATCAGGACTTTGTAGGGTCTCAACAGGGCTCTGTGGGGTTTAACCAGGGCTGGTGACACCCCACAGACCCCTGGTGAGAACGGCCGTACGGACACCTTGCCGATCCCTGCGCTACACGGGCGATCCGATCGCCAAGTTTCTGCTGGCAGCGGGCTCAAGGGGCAGCTGCTTTGGGCCCCACAGCCATGAATGGGCCCGGGGCAAGCACCCTCTTTGCCCTGCGTTAAAGACGGCCCTGTAGCCACTGAAACCTCGATTCTATATACCAGTGCAGTAGTAAGGAAGCAATTAAACATCAGATTTGGTGCTACATTACCACCTCAGAGATTTAGTTTGGTATTAGAAAAGCTACAGAAACAAATATGGAAAGCTGTGAGAATCACAAATGAAGCAAACTAGACCATTAAATACATATTCCAGTATAATGCAGAGTCATAAATATTAGAAAGGAGTTACTGAGATGAAACTACGTAAGAAAAATGTACCATCATAAATCAAGTTATTGTTGAATGTAAAAGGTACAAGCAGGGAGGATTGAATTAAATAAAAATGTATGACTAAAGCTGGCCATACACATCTTTAATTTTAGCCAATTTCTGATGAATCAGCCTAATTTCCAGCTGTTGGTACCACTCAACTTGACAAAATCTGGATGGAAAATTATGGGCCTAACAGTGACTGCATCATATTATATGGAGTCACTATTTATGTTTTCAGACAGCCACAAGTCCTGTCTGAATAGAATAGCTGGCAGTGCAGATTCCTTCACTCACTCCATTCAGGGGGCAAGGGGACCAATCAATGTAACAAATATAATAACATTACATGAAAGTAAACATATTATGTGCATCAGGGCCGTCTTTAACATTGATTGGACCCTGGGCAAACATTTTCTTGGGCCCCCACCTCTACCCACCAAGCCACGCCCTCTACCTGCCATGCAGTTTCTCTCTCCACCCCAACATCCCAAATCAATTTATTTATTTAATATATTTTTTTTATTAGCCCCCTGTCTGCCTAGCAACTGATGATGCAGATGGGCGGGTCGGCTGGTCCGGGCATGCATGATAGGCTCTGATCCCTGTGCTTTGATAAAAAAAGTCCCGATCTTCTGATCTCTGCTGCCTGTCTGCAAGGGGATCAGGGTCTGTTATTGAGCCTGTGATCCCCGTGCTCTCACCCCTCATCCTCCTGGTTTCCCTAATCTTTCCCCAATGCTGTTACTTGCAGACAGGTAGCAGATCGGGAGATCAGGACTTTTGTCTGCTCTGCCTAGCAACTGATGATGGGTGGGCCGAAGTACGTAATTATGACAGCCCGCCCATCAGCATCATCAGTTGCTAGGCAGAGCAGACAAAGGTCCCCATCTGCCGATCTCTGCTGTCTGTCTTATCTCTGGAGAGATAAGGGAAACCAAGAGGGTGAGGGGGGAGAAGGGACGGGACACTGACATCCCGTATCTCCAGGTAGGGAGCGAGCAGTGCAGGCTCAAGGGGCGGCTGCTTTGGGCCCCACAACAATAACTTGGCCCAGGGCAACTGCCCCTTTTGCCCTGCATTAAAGACGGGCCTGATGTGCATTAATAGACTTTTGCATTAGTTGCATTGCTACGTATATAAGCATTCATATAGATATTTAACACATTTTGGCAGTGAATCCTGACAACCTAATCAAGATTATTTTTTCTAGTGCAAAGTATTCAACCAATAACTTAGTGTATTATTTTATCATACATTGTTGAGCATGTTTCTCAGTTCCATGAGTTGCAAACAGTATAGAACAAAGACTGAGAAAGTAACTTTTGTCGGAAGACGTGCTGGAATTTGAAAGACTTGGGTTTGGGACAAAACCGATACTTAGCTATCATGATTCTTGCTATAAGTGCTTATAGTTGTATGTTAATTCCAAAGGCCACATAGTAAGTATAGCAATAATAGTATGTTATATGTTAAACCTCAAATTATCCCATAAACCCAATCTTTAACTTAACAGTTGTAAAGCAATAGTAGTCTCCATTTACTGAGTCCATGGGTTGGTCTAACATTTCTTAAAATCAATCACTAACGGGTCTATTCACTAAGCTGCCGAGGGCAGCCGAGTGAACAACCGACCCCAAGTGAAGTGAGCCGAACACTGTTCGGCTATTCACTTCAGGCTGGTACGGCTGATTTTCAGCCGTATATCGGCTGAAATCAGCCGTACATCGGCTTGCTTCGCATGGCTTCGGGTCGGCCGAACATGCTCAGTATGTTCGGCTGATCCGAAGTGCAGAAGGAGTTTGACTCAGCCGAGCCGAACCTCCGGCAGGCTACTCACTACTGTTCGGCCTATTGCTATAGATGCCGAACAGCAGTGAGTGAATATCCGAATGCCGCTGAGCGGCATTCGCCTTGGCTGTTCTCTGAGGGACTGAGGGACCTCTGAGGGACCGAGCAGAACAGAAAAATAGTTTTTAAAGTTTTTAAAAAGTAAATTGAAAACGATTGTGCGGAGCAAGCAGTGACAGTTTTCTATTGTCCGGCGGTTCTGCTGCCGTCAAAAAAAAAAAGAAAAAAAATCTCCCGGGCGCTCTGGGAGCCTTCCGCTCCCGGCCACCCAGGAGAGAAACACTGACTTTTCTTTTTCTTTCTTTATTCTGACACGGAGCCGTGTCAGAATAGAAAAAAAAATACTTTTTGCCTATTGGAATGCATTGCTAGATTCCTATTGGCTATTTCAATTTGCAATAGCCAATAGTAAAGTAGCATTGTACCCGCCCTCTGCTGATGGACCTGATGGAGAACTGCAACAGAGGGCGGGTACAATGCTAGTTTACTATTGGCTATTGCAAATTGAAATAGCCATTAAGAATCTAGCAATGCATTCCAATGGGCAAAAACATTTTGGTTTTTTTTCTATTCTGACATGGCTCCGTGTCAGAATAAAGAAAAAAAAGACACAGCTGTCCTCCTTGGCGGAAGGAGTTCGACTCCTGGATCGGCTGAGCTGAACCTCCGGCAGGCTTCTCACTGCTGGCTATTCTTAAAGATGCTGAACAGCAGTGAGTGAGGGACCGAGCAGAACAGAAAAAGAGTGAACAAAGTAAAAAAGTAAAAAAAAGTAAATAGAAATCGATTGTGCGGATCTAGCAGTGACAGCTAGCTCCGCCCAATAGTTTCCTATTGCCCGGCTCTACTGAACTGAAGGGGTCCTGGGGCGGAAGCTAGCCGAAGGATCGGCTGAAGCTACGGCCAGGTCCTTCGGCAGCTTCCTGAATAGAACCCTAAGAGCCATATCACACAACTGACCCTGATGTTGATGGCAACTTGCCAGTGATTGCTGAGAGACCTAGTACCTTCTTCTATAGAGTCACTCGTTCATTGGTTGGACCAGTAAGACATCACTTCTTTTCTTCTTCCTTGCTAGTAAGGGCAGGTAAGGGAGTGACACTCATTAGGGAAAGTGATTGTTTCAGCTTGGTAATTCTGCTGTTGTTGATGTATTGCAAACAGCGGAATCACTTGTGTGACATCAACCAAAGGCCATTCATAGACAATAGAGGGGCAGTCAGACATTCAGGCATGATCCAAACAACTTGCAGCACCAACTTCCAAATGTATGGTCGCATCATGTTAGGCCTAAAGAGAGGTGGAGGGAGGGTATGCTGCGGACACTTCTAACACCATTTCATCAGGGAGAAAACAATAGCAATCAAGGCAAGGTGTTCTGACCTGTCCAGTTGCTATTCATACAGGTAAGTCTTGGGCAACTGGCCATTTTTGCTGGGATCAAGAAACCACCATGTAAAGTCCACAGGAACTTTTTGTCTGCTAAAGATCTAATCACTGACATACACCTCAAAACCTGCCATACTTGAAGAAATCTAATAGGAAATAAAGATTCAGAAATCAATGATGTTCTAATTACTCAACATACACTGTGATCTGATGTAGCTTTATACACTGTAGAGTATGTATCACAAAACACCTGTAAAAATGAATTCAAATAAGAACTGTGCTATCCTTATACTAATTCACTCAAAATGTATTTTCTATAGGCACACATGCTATTACATTTCATGGTATATCGCTAGCACTTTGTGATCTTGCACGGAGCAAGCAGGAGGTCTGTTTAGCCTCCAGGCACCTGACAGAGCATTAGTAATTAGCATGTAAAGCAATGAAAATGGAAGGAAGAATTTACTCTGCTTTGAAGAAAAGGTGTTCTTTTCACCAGCATCTAAAGGTCTTTGTATATATAGGCAGCATGGAAGAAATGTGACAGAATGATTTAAATGTCACATAAAAGAAAAAGTGAACAAAGTTTAATGTAAAAAAGCCTATAAATGTACACTTACATCTTCATGTACACATTAACATTTTAATTACCACTTCATATTACGTCATATGAGTGCAATATCGCCTTAGACAAACTGTTTGTGGGTGGTTGGGTGGGCATGAAAGAGACAAGCATAAATATATTACTAGTTTTCTTTGTATAAAATGTATCTTTCTGAGGGCTCATACACATGGGCATTTTTTATACATTAAGTCTAGTAGATTTTACAAGAGCTCACGCATTTATGTTTATTTGTACGTGCTGCATTTACATGCACTTAAAATAATTTTTACAAATTTGTTCATCTAGCATAATATTTACTTTGTGAACACTGTTTCGGTTTTTATTAAAGTGAAAATAAATCTGTAATGAGAGAAATATGGGCGCTGTTATTATTGTTCTCCTTTGGAAAAGACTAGCTATCTCATTGTTTCCGGCTGCAGTACGTTAGTCAATGACCTGCAACAAGCATGCAACAAGTGAAGTCACAGGAGAATTTAAATTCTTATTCTGCATACTTGCTCTTGATCAGTGTATCAGGGCCAATTGAGCTAGTGGATCAACATGGCAGCAATTCAACTAGTATTGTCAACAATAACAGCATACACATTTAGTACCAGCTGCTTCCTTTCAGGTGTATCAAAATCCAGGTAGGGAAAATAGCTTTATAGATCATCTAAAGATTCCCTTTTTCTACATTCAGGGAAAATAATTTGCCATTGCAATTTTCATGGGTACATACCCGACTGAAACATGCATTTACCTTATTTTTACCTATTTTCGCCACTCATATCTACCCTTTTTAACAGCCTTGCAAATGGGCATTACTAGAGAATTAGAGCTAGATGGGAGGGATTCCTCTGCAATTCCACACCATTTAACTAAGCTGTACAAGCTGCTGTTGAAACTTCAATCTCATGGCAGGAGGGATGCTTTTTGGAGATAAACACTACAGCTGGTTTGGACAGAGATATTCTGTCAATCACCACTAATCAGGTTGCAGTTAGACATGACCAACCACAGATAGGGCAGCCTGGAGCAGTGAAAACTTTGAGAGACGGTCACTACATCCACCCCATTATATTGCTATAGCCTAAGAAGACAGAGGGGGTTAAGGATGACATTTTTGTGGTAAGTTCACAGAACCTTTGTGGGTGTTGTAGCCCTATCAAAGGAAGCCCCTTTGCTGGATGGACTAACAGATAATTCAATTATTTCTCTGTGGGGATTTGTACAGTGATAATAGCCTTTGCAAACCCAAAAGTTTACCCTTTGGCAATAACACACTTACACCATTGGACAGGGACATCCTTTAAAGTAGGTAGCCTGAAGCTATTGCCTCAGGTGGCATCTCTTTAGGTCACATTGGGGGTCTGCACAATGTTTGCAGTGTGCCTGCCACCACCATCCCAGCCACAGCGTCCCAGGTTGCTAAGAGCCAAGCGGGGAGATGTGTAAAGGCCATAGATATCTCTCCGACCAGCTCTTAGCAACCTGGGTTGCCATGGCTGGTGTCCCACATAGCTCCTGGCAACCAGTGACATCAGAACTTCCCAGGTTGCTAAGAGCCAGGCTCTGCAGATATGTATCTCCAGAGTAGATCCACATTTTTTTTCTTTTTTAATCAGCTATGACCCAACATCTAGTGAATTATATTTTATGAAAATGTATCCATAAAGATAATGTGAAAGATGACAGTATTACATAAAAAAAAGGCAAAACTGTTTCCCAGATATGCCCAAAGTGTATGGTGTTGAGAAGATCCAGCAAATTAAAAAGCAGACAGACATTACGGAGTATATGGTGGAACAGTTTTGACAAGGTGTAAAGCGAATGGAAATGTTTGAGTTACACTCGGCGACATTACATGGTAGCAAGTGTAGGCAATTAGTAGCAGCTGAGTCAAGTCTAGGTCAAGTCTTGTCCAAGACATCTATCAACAAGTTCCAAGTCAATTCATTAGAGCTGACTTCCTATTTATCTTCACAAAGGGTGTTTAACACAGATGAGAAAACAGTTCATGTCCACTGTGAAACAGCTAATGAAAACAATACAATACTCCACCAATGGAATTGTTAAATCAATTAGATTGCACAAAAGATGATGTGCTAAGCTGTAATTCTCAAAAACTTAAAAAAAGAAAGGATTGGTTAGTCAAGAGAATCCTTAAAATGTATCCCAAGCTAACCAGTCCATGGATTTGGTGACTGCATTTGTTTTCTTTTTTAAGTTTATTTTCCCTTTATTTTTTATCTGCTCCCACTAGTAATACCATTCCTGTCCTAGGGTTACAGCGCTGACTCATCATACTGTATCTTCGTAGGAGGAGCATTGTCACACTAGGGCAGGGCTATCAAACACCTTCCCCTCTTTTATTCTCCATAACATAGAGGAGAGCTGAGAATAATGCCAACTAATAGGAGTGCAGCAGAGGCAGGGAGCAAAGAAAATGATTAGCTTATACATCAGCAAGATCAAGAGGTATTCTTTTGCACTTATTGGACAGATACTGTATAACATTGAAAAGGTTTACATACGCTATAAGTGCCCATTTACATCTTTGAATTGTGATGTTGTAAAAATTGGAAACCCAATTTACTATAACAGCAGCGGGCAGTGCACCCACACTGCAGCACACCACAACACGCATGCTGGTGTTAAAAAACAAGGGTAATTTTTTTGGTGTGTTGTGCTGCCATCTCATTGAAAATGAATAGGGTACCTTGAAGTGTATTTCCACTCTTACAGTCACATTTGTGAAAACACCTTCAATATGTTTCATATGTGTTCCCATTCACACAACATGCCTACACATATTTTTTTTTTAAATGGAGGAGGCCTTCGTGAAGCTAAGCTTCAGCTATTCTGAACAGTGTAAAAAGGAGTCTATTCTCATAGAAAGACTAAGGACACAATGAACCTCTTCTCATTAACATATAATGCTTTCAGATCTTTAACCATTTGTTAGGACAGACAGTGTTCAAATCTAGTTTACAGCTGATTATGAGATCTGCCAGCACAGTACAGACAGAGTTAATTAGAGTAAACATAACTCCTTGCGGCCCCCTCCTTAACATTACATAGGGGGAAGCTGAGAAGGATTTATAACCAATTAAAAAGCACTTAAAAATGGAAGCAGCAATTTGTAAATATTTTTTGTTGTTAAATGTGAATGGAAATACAGTATGTAACTAATATAAAGTAGGTTTTATCCCAATTTGGCTGTAAAAGTGGAAATACACTTTAACACACAATGACCTGTTGCCCTAATGCATAGTCTGAAGAGGCCCTATGCTCTATAGGCAAGAATATAAATATGGGAGCTGCCATAACTGTCGCAGGCATTTAATAAGTGTGCACCTTGGCAGTAAAGGGTTTTCAGATATCACTGGTTGCATGCTTGTTACAAATTAAGGACTTTCTTGATGGTAAAAACAGGATCATTGTATGACACAAAAGTTAAACAATATTAAATAAAGAGACTGAAAATAGTTGAATTGAATAGCTTAAAAAGGCCACCGCATTTTGTTAGGGGTTGCCCAAAATAATTACCAAAACCAAACAATATAAGCACAAGTTGTTGGCCTTCTTAGGCCCTATGCTAAAAAATAAATGGTCCATAAACCAAGTCCATAGAACTTTAAAGCTAAACTCCAGGTAAAAATTTGTTTGTATAGCCAAAATTGTTGGTTACAGAATATGCGGTGATGTTTGAAACAGATATGATCAGGTAATACAATAAACCACAATCTTTGGGATTACATGGAGAAAGGGGTCCTTGTGTACCCATATAGGCATATTATTTATATTGGTTTCTAAAGAGTATCCATTGGTTTTTATAGGTCCGGTCTATGTGATATTGAGAAGACTCTGAGGTGTCACTACCTGATAGAACATCTGGCTCTTTTTTTATTCCTTTCTGCTCTCCTGACCCCTGTGTTCATTGCTCTGGGGGTGTCCTGTTTTTGGCTCCCTCTCTGTCCACGCCCATGATCAAAGGGTGGATAGTAGTGCTACAGCCAGTTTAACCAGTTGACATCCGCGGTGTTAAACCCCCTTCCCATCCAGGCCATTTTTCAGTATTCAGCGCAGCGGTACTTTGACTGACATTTATTCCGTCATGCAGCGCTGTACTGAAATGAAACTATTATAAGTCTATTGAACCAGATGAATTGCAATAACCAATGACTGTATTTACATGGATTGGAATTGAACTAATGCTTTTCAATATGTAAACTTCTTATAGAGAGTTAGTAGCCTATTCCTGAAGAAGCGGATCTCCATGAAACCCGTAGAAATTGTTGTCCTCCCACTGGATTACAACATGAAAAGAACATTTCACAGCACATTGTAAAAAATACTGTTATAGCAAGATAATATTATTATTATTATTACTATTACATAGTATTTATATAGTGCCAACAGTTTGTGCAGCGCTTTATGCATATGCAGGAGGATGCGGCTACATTCTTTGCTCCCTTTTAGATCATTTTAAAGCACATGTTTTAAATATGTTCAAATAAAAACATTTGTTATATTTTATACAAACACCACTTTTGTGATCCTTGGAGTACCTTAAAAGTCCGAACCTTCGTTTTTTTCTCTAACATTTTTTGTATACTTACATACAAATTAAATGACCTAACGTAAGCATATATTTTATATTTGGTCAGCCCACTGCGATCCCAGCCGGAGCTACTACAGTCTTTACAGCAATCTTCTGGGTCCGGTATGATGCTGTGCTGCTGCAAGAGCACACAGAATTGCACAAAAGCCATTCAGAGAGCGTCTAGTATTTTGTCAATAAATACAAGACATTCAGTGGTTGGACCAAAGACAGTGATGTCATGACCCACCCCTTATACAATCAGAGAACACCTTGATTTAATTGAATGGTTAAGTGAGTGACACCCTATATTTTCAGTGCAATAGCGAAGCCATTCAACACAATGGCATACAGGAACCTAAATATCACTGTAAAGCACTGTAGTAATAAAATATGCATACTCACATTGGGCCAAGCTGGACCAATGTAGGTATACATAAAAATCATACCTGGAGTTCAGCTTTAAGCTGAATGACCATATCCCACTAATAAAAACAGTGACATAATAAAACTTTATAAATATGAGTGGCAGGGAGGGGAGCTCAGTCATTGAGGTAATGGCTAAAGGCTGAGCTGACAGGACTGCACCAATATTTATAGATCAGCTACGTTGCGCCTAAGCTTGGCCCACTTTTATATGAAAAAGCATGCGGTTTCCTGGTAAAGACATCTGAAGGAAGTTATTGACCAATATGACTAGGCTGAGAAGCACAATCAATCACACAGGTATGAACATGCAAGCTCTAACTTTGCTTAAATGAACCTATAAAAAGATATTCCTATGGTCATGAAGTCCCTTACAATATGCTTTGTTCCCTATTAGGTGATAAGCCTTTAAATAGTAAGTTAGCAAATAATGCAATTGATGTCTTAATGTGTATGTAAACCTTAACAATGAACTTCTTCATTTGTTCCCTTTTGGTCTGTTTTAATCTACAATTGGAAGTATCTTGTTATATCTGTTTGATGAGTTAAAAAAAACCAAAAAAAAACCTGTTGGCCTCGTAAGAAATGTAAATCTGACCTCAGCACACTTCCTGTGTTATCTAAAATAACCCTCCCTGGTCTTATCTTGGACTACAGAATAATTGATCTTTATGTTGTACAGACCACAGAGTGGGAGTGGCTAAGTAGTTTAGCAAAAAAACATTGGGCAGGGCTGACACCAACCAGTCTACAAAATCCTGGACTTAGAAGCTAGGTGTATTTCTGGTGGATCAACAGGCATCGTTTCTGTACTTACAGGATCTTCAAAGGGATAAAACACAGGGAAATGTGCATGTATTGCAGACATGTATGCCTAGGCTTTTGTTTTTATTTGGCCTTGACATACGCTTTAATCTTGTGCCTAGGGGAGCTATTAAAGAGGATATGCTCTGCTGCTCAACATGGCAACAGATGCTGCAGCCTGTGTTCATTTTTACGTGGTACAGAGCAAACTGAAGTTACTTTTTTGCTGGCCATTTATGTGCTATGAGTCATTAGGTAGTCAAGAATGAAGACTCTTCCCTATGGATCTTATTTGCTAAAATAATAATAATGATATCACACAAATATATGGGTGTTGCTTATTGCAGCCAGTCAGATAAATATTTCCTTTTGATAACTTGTGCTAGAAAGTGTCAGCTCTAATTGGATCAGTTGCTATGGAGAGCAGCATAACTGAATTCAGTTTTCAGAGTGAGATTCAGTTTATTAGCATCTGTTCATATTTTAAATTTAATAACACATGTCTGCGTTTAGATGATTACCAAAACAGTGAAAGTTAAGCATGATCTCTTAAATACTGGCCACTTGGAATGAGCTCAGGTGCAGATCAGAACCTGGAAGGCATATGGGTTCACCTGCCTGATCATTCTCCAGCCTGCAGCTGCCAATAAATAAAGACGCAGGATTGTTGTGGTGAAATAAATAACCTCATGGCTATATTGGGTCAATATCATTTGCCAAATATAGCCATATGTCCATTCAAGGTCATTGATGACACAGCATCCCGCTGCTTTGCTTACATGTAGCTGTGGGTGGGGAATGCCCAGGCTCCACCTGATTGGGCAGCAGAGGAGGGTGGTATAAAACCAGAAATGTGGATGGACCAACAGACAGATTTTTGTTGGTTGTAGCCAAATACATGGCACACAGTACTTTTTTGCTTTATATGTTTATATCTGTTTTAAAAACACTTTCTAATATATTTTATTACACTATTACACGCCATTTACTTTGAATTGTCTCAATGCATGGAAAATCCCACCTGTACTTCTTTTGGGCAATGCAGCCCAACTTTGTATTCACATTTGTGCAGTATGTGTGCTGAAGGCCAGGTACAGTTGTTTATACTGTATATGTGCATTGGGGTGACATTCAAGGCGAATGGCAGCAAAGCTCCATGTAAAACATTTATTTAGCCATTCATTAACATTAGTTTTAAAGCTGCAATAAACATACTTGAAAAACTTGTAAAATATGTTAATGAAAATTAATTAGCACTTAATTTATTGTCTTTTGGATTATGCTTATTGATTTGAAATGTTACGTGGTGGTGGTGGTGGGGGGGATTGGTTGCTGGGTCCTCTGAAGAATCCCGTTTGGTTAAGTTGAACTGTCATGTCTTTAGTTTAGTAAATATAGATAGATAATTAACAGTCTTGACATGGAATGTTAGTCGCCCTGTTAATTATTTTATTGTGACACCTGTTTAGAAGAACTTCACTCATCCGATTAAAACATTTATACAAGTAATTAACTGCAAACACAGCCGGTGTGGCAATATAATATAATAAATCTATTTTAAGCATGCACACAAAAATGTGGATGCGCATTGTTTTAAAAAATCAGTAAAACATTACCAATTACAAGATCCGTGTAATAGAAATGTTTTCATGCCGTAGCTGGCTACATCTGCTCACTGTGCTGATTAAATTAAACTTGCACATAGAGAAGCCTGGGCACAGGTGTACAACAAAATCTAATTTTATTCACAGTCAGAATGCATTTTAGATTGGGTGACAAGCAAACCAAAACTTTATCTGTTTCCTAATTACATTCTGATTATTATCTCTTTCAGTTAAAGCACATCTCATTTTATTAGAACGATATTCTGTTAGATTATTCTCAGTTAATATCATTATTACTTAGTATCCAATCTGTATCTAATAATTTCTATTTTTAAACTACAGTGCCCAAGTATTATTTTGCAATGATACGGTACATGTATAATTTGTAATACAATCTAACCAGGACTGCAATTATACCCAGTACAGTAAGGGCCCAACAAATTGAAGTGCAACTGAAGACAATTTTTTTTTAGTTGTGAATAGAATGGAGAGGGATTAAAACATGTATTTTAAGGCAGTCTCTACTAGGGAGATTCACCCTCCCTATTTGTTATGGTGACAAAAAATCTCAAAGTTTGAGTGGTCACCAGAACAGGAATAAGAGAAAGATAAAAAGCAAAAAAGCACAGAGTGACCCATCTGGTGTAGTATATTAAGACCAGATATTTATCGAATAAAAACAATAATACTGCACTCACAGATTATGTGGGGAATATGTATCAAGAAAGAAAAGTCCAACCAAAAAGGGAGAGTGTAGCTGTGTAGTGTAGGTACAACAAGCACTAGCCATGGGCTTTGTCCAGGTTGCCCACAATTGTCATCACCACAAGCTAGGAACATGTTTCGGGGAGGGAAGGGGAGTGTCTCCCCAAAAAGTGTTCCTAGTTTGTTGTGACGACAGTTGTGGGCGGAGTATTCCAGCTAAGAGCCTATGTGCCTTCCTGTGGAGATTGAGATCAGTGGTGTGCTACAAGTCAGACATCTGTTTGCGTTATTGACAGAGTCCGTTGAGGTTTGTTGTATCTACAGCACACCGCTACTCTCTCCTCCTTGGTTGGACATTTCTTTCTTACTACATATTCCCCATGGTCATCTGTGAGTGCAATATTGTTGTTTTTATTCAGGGCTCAATATACTACACTAGATGGATCTCTTTGCACTTTGTTCCTCTTTCCCTTTCTCTTAGTGCCATTTGGGAGTTTCCTCTCTGAGTTTTGTTGACAAGCTACATGGGACTGCTTCCAATTCAAAGACATTGTTGCTTTCATCTAATTGCTATTTTGGGCTACCTCATATTCTTTATTTTTGATATGTGTGTAACTTCTTTACTAGAACAAGAATAGATAGGAAATCTCCCAATGGGGACACTAGTTCCGGTGACCCTGCTGACCACCGGAGATTTTCCTCTTTTTGGAGGGATCTCCTCTCACTTCCTGTTCACATCGGATAAGATGTGAAGAGAAATCTCCCCAATTGGACAAAGATGAAAAAAGCTGACATGGGTTGTAACTAGTGATGGGCCGAACACCCCCTTGTTCGATTCGAATTCGAACTTTCTAACAAGGAAAAGTTTGAATTTGAACTCGAACTCAATGCAAGTCTATGGGGGTAGAACTTTAAAAATCAAATGTCCCCATTTTGAAGGCTTATATGCAAGTTATTGGCCATAAAAAGGGTATGGGGTTTCGGGTACTGTCCTGGGGACATAAATCAATGAAAAAAACTTTTTTTTTTAACATCACTTAAAGTGAAACAATAAAAATGAAAAATTCCTTTCAAATATCGTGCCTGGGGGTCCGCCTAAACTGCAGTAAAAGTGTATAGAACCTGTGTAGCAAAAGTGACATTTGTAAAGAAAAAACCCTTAAGGTCTAGTAGGAATTTTAGGAGGGACCCCATGTAAAAAAAAAAAAGTGCCAGGCCCTTAAGGTCTGGTAGGAATTTTAAGGAGGAACCCCACCCCCAAAAATTGGGAAACAAATGTGGGGTCCCCCTAAAATTTCCAACCAGACCCTTGATCCGAGCACAGGCCTGGCAGGGCAGGAAAAGGGGGGATGAACGAGCGCCCCTCCCTCCCTGCAATACCATGCCACATGTCCTTGGCACTCCAGGGTCGCCCCTGGAAAAGCACCTTGTCCCTGTGCTGATGGGGACAAGTGCCTCTTCCCCACAAGCTCTGGGGTGCTGGTTATGGGGGTGTGGGCAGTGGGCTCATTCACATCAGTGTACCCCCTTTAATAAAGGGGCACCCAGATGTGGCCCCCCCTTGTGGATGAATACCCATTCACTAAACAGTTAAATAAAATTGTAAAGAAGAGGCCAGACTTTTGAAAAAAAATCCTTTATGTGAAAAAGAAACAAAAGACAAGTTTTTGACAAGACTTTTATTTAAACCCAACAACATAATCCTGGTTCAATCACGACGTCCAGTGTTGTCCACGACGACGACAACTCAAAGAAAAATAAATAGAAATAATAATAAAAAGACCATGACCACCGTCATGTCAAATTATTATTTTATTTTTTTAACAATATCGTTTATTAGAAGAATTTATGCATAGTTACAGGTGATGCAACGATAAACAGAATGTATGAAATATAAAGTGAAGTACAGGTTGTCTATGTCCAACAGGTGAATACATTAGGGTAAAGTATTGGAACAGAAATTGGACATCGTCTATGGAACATGTACATATTTCAGCAAGTATTACATCTAGTGTAGATCGAAAAGATAAATTTAGAGAGTATCATATGGAAGTACTCATAAAACTTCTTAGAAAATAAAACCTATACTGTTAAATTAAAATATCTAAATAGAAAATGCAGGACCAGAGCAATCCTAGCTTAAAGAGAGCAGTGGAACAGTTCGAGTTGAGTGCGGGAAACGCTGCAGAGGATGGTGAATGGAAAGTGTCTAAGAAGACTGTTATTGGGCGGTGTCGGCCAGGTCGTGGATTACAGCAATGAACGGCCAGTCGTTGTCAGAATAAATTAGTGTAGTTCTGTCTTGTGGTTAACTGAGAGATCCTTATGGATGAAGTCATCCATAAGGAAGTCATGAAGTTAAGGAATGTTTGTAAAGCTTGTGAACGGCTATACAGTGTTTTTTCCCTCTCCAAATGAAGTGCAGGAATGCGTTCGTGATGGTTTTAATATCTTTATGTTGAAAGAGGATTGGCAGTATTTGCATGGGGTACAAGAGGCGAGGGAAGCTGATCATTCTAATGAGATGACCCATGCCCAATAAAGATAGCGGAAGGTCTCTCCATTTCTGTAAGTCCTGAGTTATTGATTTTAGGAGGGGAGAAATATTCAGCGAGTATAGATTAGTGGCTGATGGCGGGATATGGATGCCCAGGTAGGTGATGTGGTGGGTCTGTAGATGCAGGCAAGTTTTTTATCCATATGGAATCTGAACTGGAATCAACTCGCTTTTTTCCATATTAATTTTTAGACCCGAAAATTCCCCAAATAGATTAATGAGTTCAAACACTCGTGGGAGTTGGGTTCTGGGTCGTGATAGGAGGAGAATTATATCGTCCGCAAACATCGCAACTTTAAATTCCTCAGTGCCTATCTGAAGACCTGTGAATGCGTCAGAAGTAGTGAGTGATCTAGATAGGGGTTCTAGTGCAATATTAAAAAGGAGTGGGGAGAGGGGGCATCCCTGTTGCGTACCTTTCTGTAGCATGAATGGGGAGGAGAGTATGGTGGATGTAAAGATTTGTGCCGAGGGGGCTGAGTACATAGTAGGTACAAAATTGAGAAGCCCATTTTCTTCATTACCTTTAATAGCCAGAGCCAATTGACATTGTCGAAGGCTTTCTCCGCATCCAGGGATAAAAAAGCAATAGGGTGCGGGAAAGGCTTCGACAATCTGGCGTATTCCATAGCCAGGATGATTTTCCTAACGTTCATGCCTGCAGATCGACCTTGTACAAAACCTGACTGATTGGGTCCAATAAGACGAGTCAGGATCTTGGCCAGCCTATCGGCCATGATTTTAGAGAGAAAGTTGGCATCCTGGTTAAGTAATGAAATTGGTCTGTATGATCCAGCTAATAGGGGGTCTTTACCTTTTTTTGGCAACAGTCTAATGTAGGCTTGGCTGAAAGTGGGGGATAGATGGAGGTGTGTAATATGTGGTTAAATAGTGGGGTTAAGATTTGAGGAGTTTCTTCTAGCAGAATTTTATAGAACAGGCCATCGGGGCCCAGGGTCTTAGCTTTGGCCGTTCGTTTGATGAAGTCCTGGACCTCCTGGGCGGAGATATATCACTATTAAGGTTAGTTAACTCATCTGGTGACAAAGAAGGCAAGTCCACTGAGGTAAGAAATGAATCTCCTCCATTGAGGTTAGTAAAGTTAGCCGTGTATAGGTTTTGGTAATAGGAGCGAAATATGTTTGAAACAGAGTCAGCATCTTGGTGGACAATACCCTCAGAGTCAGACAGGCGAGTAACATGAGGGGAGGGTCGCTGGCTTTTAACTAAATTTGCCAGCAGCTTACCTGATTTGTTACCGTATTTAAAGAAGGTTAAATCAGAAGCTGATCTAATCTGCCTATGGAGAAGTTGCATCCAGTGATCACATTTTTTTTGTTGCTAGCAGCCAATTAGATCGAGCCTCCTCTGAAGGGTTGTGTTTAAAGATGTGTGAGGCGGTCTTAAGGTACATGTTGTTGTCTGGCAAGCCACCCTCTAAGCTGTCGGTGCGTTGTTCTATGGATGACAGCCGTTTGTGATGAGATTCTATGGTGGAGGATATTGTGCCCAGATGTAGTTTGATGGCTTCAGTAACTATATTTGAGATGTCATGTTTTAAGTGGGAGGCTACTTCAGAGGCTAATTTAGAGTAGTCAATAGGGCAGAGGGGCTGTGCAGAAGGAGAGGATTGTACCTGCATTTCTCCCTCAGAGTCTTCTGTGGCACTGTGTGTGGAGTCCTCAGCAGCAGCAGCAGCAGCAGCCGGCACCATTTTGGCTGCAGTTTTTTCTCCCCCTATGCTGTCTGTCAGTGAGCGGCGAGCGGACGGCGGCCGCTAAATAAATCGATCCATGTCTGGCAGAGGGGGTGATGTGGCCGAACGGTGTTGTCTGAACATGTGTCGAGGTGGTGGAATGGGTCGGGCGGGTGAACAGCAGGACGGAGGAGACGGGAGACCCGCTACCTCATCAGGCGCCGGAACCGGAAGTCCCAAATTATTTTTCAAACATGGTAGAAGACACAATCTCAGAAAATCACCAACAAAATAATTCAGTTAAGGGCTATCTATTTGATGGCTCAGGATAGGTTAAATGGTCCATGATTCAAACCAATGATTGCAATTACAGAAGATTGTTGGAAAAACTGTGCTTTGCCCATGTAGAGCAATGCAATGGGTTTGCTTTAATATCCAGTCCCTAAGCAGCATCAGCATAAATTAAGTTTCCCTTTTGCTCCATTCAGCTCCCAGGAGTGAAGAAAATCCACAGTAATTAAAAGTATGAAGAATATTTATGCCTCACTCCCCTTTTACTAAGATGACAGCACTGTTGTTTGTTGATTGGCCCAGTACTGTCACATGGAGATGTGGAGAGAGTCCTCAGCACTGTGTAAGCTCCAAGTAGAGAGCGCATGAAGGACTCCAGTTCCTTACTTCTGGCAGCTGAACAAAGAGGAGCAAGAAAAGATGTATAGGTGCTGCTGGGGAGGGGAGCTTTAACACAAAATTGTTGCTTTGCCTGGCATGGGCAAAGCACATGTTTGAATTAAAACTCTTTCAGTTTTAGTTTTACATATAGGTTTAGACAGTTTAATAGGAATCTACAAACATATAAAAGACGCTAGTGGTGGAATTCCCCGGATAAGACTGAATTACCACTAATACAGGTATGATTGTGCTCTGCAAGTCACTCAGAGAACAGGATACTGATCTCCTTGCTACCCGCATCCAGAAGACACATCTAAAGCATTTAGGAACTTGTCACTGCAGTCCTGCACTCTCTATAGAGTCTCCAACAAATACATGCTGCTACAGGCAAGAAAGAATTTGTTCTGTCTTCTCTGTAATATGCTTCACCAGATTTCTTAAACCATGAACTAGAAAAAAAGAAAGGTAATCTTTAGAGCCACACACATGGAGCATACAATTCCAGCTTTCAAAGATATTATTCATAGGCTTGTCCAACAAATACTCAGAATTGACTCGTAGTGGGAATCTTGAGCGGCGCTGGCAATGATATCTGGTATCAAATACTAATGTGTCTGCTACAGATCTTAAAAGGTTGGTTGATTGGGCATGACGTGACCTCCTCTGTGAATGTGATCTGCACTTCGTGTTTAAGATGGTGATTTAATGTGTTAGTTATGTTTCTTCAGGTGATGGTGGTTATGGGTTATGGACATGGTATTTGACAGCACTTAGTGATTCAATTGACCTCACAGTGAGTCAAAAAAACATTTTCAAGTAGAATAATTTAGGGCTTGCTATGCAATTTTTGGGACATTTATATATTCATTCCTAATTTCCTTTTTTCTAAAAAATAAAAGCAAAAAGAATAAAACAAGATTAGCATTGGTATATGCATGAATGCTATTGTATCCCCCATGGCTGTTCTATGAATTAAGGAAGGTAAACCAGAATCCTTTTTGTCATCTATATTTAATTCTACAGACCTTATAGATGTCTTACCAAACTAAATCTAAAAATATCAGAATGGATTTACCTGTCAGATCAAGATTTACACAGCCCTGCCAGATATCACAGCCTAGTTTAAGACCTGACTTATCCCTGCTGCATATGACTAGAATAATAGAACTAGATTTTCCCTACCCTACCCCATGCCTGTGATAAATTGTGCTCCAATAGTGAATGGCACTTGCTGGCACTTGTACAGTGGCTCCCCTCCGACATACAATGACGAAACCCTGCATACAGGGCCTTCTAATTGTAGAGGCCAGATTATGACAACCAGAGGACCACGGTTTGAAGACCACTTGGTTGCTTAGGCAAAATTAACATTTCTAGTTGTTCTTACCACATAGCCAATCTTAATTTTTTTTAAGTTCAGGTCCACTTTACCTTAGTTGCTCCTCTTCCAAATACTTTAATGCATGAGGCCTAAGCTATAACAATAACATGTAAAAAGGCATTCCACTTATATGGTCAAAATATGACTATATGACACTTGTGCAGTGTTATCATGTTTATTGTAACTTGAAAGGAAGGCAATATCTGCTTCAGCTTGGCCATATCTTTATGTGATATACAGTAAACTGCCAAGGGTCTGGACAAAATGGGCTTTAATTATCAGTTTCTTTTTTAGGAACTGTCTGTATTTTCCTACATTTAACAAACATTTAAAATGTGCAACAGAAAATAACAACTGGAACCTAAAATGTTAATCTAATTGGTGGCTGTTGGGTAATTCAAACAGTTGTTGTGGAAGATGTTGGGGCAATTAAATAAAGCATTTGCAACACTTTTTTGTTGGTATGGTCTTTAAAAAGTACCACACCTTATTTATTAAAACCTGTTTTGTTTAGAGTTTCGACACATGCAATAGATTAGGGTAGTTCTTATTGTGCCACTTTTACAAGGTGTTGATATGTCTGCAAAAAATTCAAAAATAATTAACGCCAATTTGGAGATAACTAAACGTAATTAAGAATAACTCTGGGTTGGCATATAGAGAGAGACCAGTGCTTAGAGTGGGGATGCCGTGTAGTTAAAATCAGGGCATGTTTGCATTAATTGAACGAATATACATGGCAATTTAACAGCAAAGAGGAAAGGGCTAAATCGTTTACATTTCAGGATATCATCTTTGCAAAGACGTTGACAAGCATATGACATACCTCTCACTGATACCAGCCAGACCCAAGTATTTAACCCCCTGGACTTTCAAACTTCTGTAAATATCCAAAAGACACTCTAATCTCTTACCCATAACAAGATGGCTAGATACAGGACAACTTAGTGTTTCCCATGCCTAATACCGTAAACAGTCAGCACTTCTCACACATTCACACATTTCTGATTCTTAACCTTCTACCTAGTGAGAGGGGTTGAGAGGGGAGCAAGATCATAACTACAGTCAAGCCTATAACCTGACTAAATCGATGTTAACCAAGAAATGTAAACAAAGGGGCAGTGATGCTGGCGGATGCCATTATATGGTGGCCTTATTTGGTCAATGACATCTGTGCAATCTCTGACCCTTTGTTTACATTCAGCTGTCAGCCAGGGAATCTGAATTGGGCAGCGGATGCAACATTGGTTGCTAGGATGCTATAGGCTGCACAGGAGACAGCGCCCTTTAAACCAGCGATGCTGTACAGCCAAGAGAATCCTAGAGACCAAGGACATTGTCCATCTTGGGGAATGAACATGGTCTGAGGACAGAGTGTCCGCAAAATGGACACTCCAGCCTCAGTGCCAGCCCACCATGCCTCCATGCGACAAATTCATGTACCTGTTTCCAAAGCACCGACATTTGTTGTGCAGGCCATGACAGGATTCTAAAGAGGGACTACCTGGGATTGTACTAAAGGATTATTTGCACTTTTGCAGCCAAATTGGGATAACAGATATTTTAAATGTGTTACATAGTTATCTAATTAACCCTGTCTGTGCTGTGATGGCAGATCCCATTAGTTGTAAACTAGATTTGAACACTGTCTGTCCTAACAAAGGGTTAATGGCTTAGAAGCATTGTAAGTTAATGATAGGAAGGTTAGTCTTTCCCTAAGTCTAAAAAATTAAAACAACATAAATGTAAAAAGTGACGTGTGGCCACCTCCAAAATCCATAATGGACCCTTATCCGAGATAGGAATCTAGTATGGATTTTAGCGGGGACCACATGCAAAAACTAAAAAAAAAAAAAGGACATTACAGCTCCCCCTTTTAAATGTCAGAGCCTTTCCCCTTTTTTCATGTGAGAGTCCCCCCTCTCACACTATGTGCCCTCCTTCACATGAGAGCCCCCCTACTTTTACATCAGAGTCCCCTCTTCATATCACAAGCCTCTCCTTTACATCAGGGCCCCCATTTCCTATCACATTTCCTATCACATTAGAAACCTTCCTGCACCAAGGTAAGGCATGAAACTGTGTGAAAAGTTTGAGGCATTCCTGAGGAAGCCAGAGGGCACCCGGGGTTCCCCAGCACCCTAGTAGAGAATAGCTGGGTTAGCTGAAGTTAAAGCTGAAGTTTCCTTTTTGTGGGGGGGGGGGCATGGATCTAGTAGCAACCATTAGGTTAGAGCTTGAAATTAGGTTAATTGAAGAGGACTTCGACATAGTGGGTATAGCGGAAAGATATGTATAATGGTGTGTATCCCCTTAGTTTCAGCTGATTCTTCTTTGTACAAATCTTGCACTTACTGCCCCATCACCAGATACTAGACTTAGTGGCCCTGTGAGAGCCTGCAATGTCTGCAGTCTGAAAAGTTGCACCGCCCCCCCCCCCCAAAAAAACTCTATTATTTGCAAAGCTTGTATTACTGTTATCCTACAATGCATTGTATTCTGTGAATGTGTGAATGGAGGAGGAGCATTTGCATGAGATATACACTGCCCATACACAGAATGCGATGCATTGTGGGATAATAGTAATATCTGTGAATGGCGGCGAGAACATGTGTGTGGCTGTTTAAAAGATTTCTTCCACATTTCCTGTCTTGTCTTTCCTGTGGCAAAATAGGAATCGATGGGAAATCTCTTTAACTGCCATACAGACAGCTATCAAAATGAGATTGAGATTATGGGATTCATTTACTAAAGGCAAATAGGCTGTTCACTTTGCAGGAGAATTTTCACTTTCCTCAATAAATGTTGTGAAAATTCACTTTGCAAAGAATACCCAATCACATGCAAGAAAAATACAAAATTCAGTATTTAACTTGCACATGATTGGATGATGGAAGTCTACAGAGCTTCACCTAATTCACTAAGCTGAGGGAAAGTTTCTTTGTGCAAATTGAACAGCTTATTTCCCTTTTAGTAAATCAACCTCGATAACCTATTCCTGCTCTGTCCAAAACGGAAAAAAAAAAAAAAATAGGATTGAGTCAGGCTTTGACTGGTGTATGTAAACTTATGCTAACTGATGTAAAAGCAAGTAAAACTACATTAACTGAAGCAGAAAAACATATAAAAATGTTTTGCTACTTCCTACAGCATGCTCTTACATGTTTAGGAAAACTACTCAAGTGTAATTGAAGGCACACAAGACGGCAAAGAACTCAGGTTATGCTAAAGGGGCTGAAGTAACAAAAAAAAACAAAAAACTCTCCACTAGAATACTGTAAAGAAAAGATAACAAAACATAGTCAAGCTATCTACAGAAAAAAAAATTGCAGAGCTACTGCAAAGCCTGGCAGGCAAAAAGAATTTCCCATCAGTTGAGTTCCCATTTATCTTTTCCGTGTAATGGTGTAAAAGTCTGCAACTTCTAAACAAAAGTGGTATTTCAGCAAATTTCACTGCAGTCAACAACCTCAATATAATCACTTTGTTTAATGTACTTGTTTATTTACTGTTCCAAAGCAAAGGTGATTATGATCAATTTAGATATACAACTGGAGCAGACACACTTGATAGCCAATGCACAGATAATTAACGCTGTCAAC
Organism: Nanorana parkeri; assembly: GCF_000935625.1. Taxonomy (NCBI): domain Eukaryota; kingdom Metazoa; phylum Chordata; class Amphibia; order Anura; family Dicroglossidae; genus Nanorana; species Nanorana parkeri. Next base: position 434,950 of record NW_017307376.1, read on the forward strand.
ATCGCTTATCAAAGGACTGTCCAGGCCATATCTCTTAAACACAAACCATGTCGGCAGATATCCTGCATTAGGTTAGCTAATTCTCAGTGTGGGCTCCTGAAGGACAAAGGAAAGCACAGACACAGGTACAAGTTTTAAATTCTTTTCTAAAAAACAACATTTTATTGCATTTTAATAAACTGTGGTAGATACAAAGAGTACATTATTTCAGGAGTTTAATAAAACATCCTAACACTTAAAGATAAATTAGCCTCAAAACAATATAAAAATGCCTATTGCAACAAGATGTAACCTTATAGCAATCAATCAGCTATCACTTTACATAAACCAGAGAAGTAAAATATTTCTATTGGTAGCTATTGAGCCTGCACTGTGCACTCATTGATTTATTATGCACGGTGTTGTTTTGATAAGTATTCTCCTATACAAAGGTATGAAATGCCACTGTGCGGCGTACAGAGTACATGCTTATAAATGGAAATCATGTATTTTAGCGCATATTGTGACAAAGCTTAGTGTTTGTTGTAAGTGTCTATACACAAGACAGTTATTTAGTAGATTAAATTAGGTCTAGTTAGTTTATATATACATTTAGTGAAAGAGACAGCCACAGCTCATCAACAGCTGACTGAATATTGAAATAGCAGCATTGAGAATTTGGTCATACTATGGAATGAAGGCCGATAACATCAACCTCACTCATGTGCCACAGGCTGGAACCAGCTTGTAATGTAGGTATATATTTTCTTTTCTCCTGATGTGTGATTTTTTTTTTTGCAACACTCTTTAGGTGTTGAGAATGACCCCCAAGATGGAGTGGCAGTCTAGCAGTTAAAGGAAAAGTATTGGGAGAGTAAAGTATACTCTACGCAATGGTTTAAGCCAGCGTGTGAGACTGCAGGTTTCACATGCCAGTTCTATAATTCGAGAGCTGTCAGTCCCCACTCGCTCCAGGAATTCCCTTCTCCCCTCTCTATTCCTCCAGCACTCATTGGAGGGACAGATAGGGGAGGACGTGGGCACAACTGGCTATGGCTCTAGAGAGGCAGAGCCAGCTTTCAATCAGGCTGCAGGTGGATCCCAACAATACTGTCAGGATTTCTCCCAGCTGCAGCAAGGCTCTGCGTTGTCAGAAAATAGCAGGCAGTAGCCTGCTACATGCTGACTTTGAAGTACATAGAACTACATTTACTAAAAGAGGATTAAGCCATAAAAATGTTTGGTTATAGTTTTGTAGATATAAGGCCCTTGATCCTATGCAAGCAGTTACAGGTAGCTTAGTTGATGAGCAGATCTTCTTGTAATGTCAATACAAGATCTTCTTGTAATGTCCACTGGCAGAAGATTCTCCTTATCTCTCCAGGATAATTTTCAGCACAGAAGACTTATACATGACATCCTCACCAGACAACAGCCCAGGAGGGAAGACCCTTCTGGAAAGTTTGAACCAAGTTATCAGTTTTTCCAAGCCCAAACCACTGGACCAGAGCTCTCAATGATTGGCTGGTGGATAAAGATTTACCTCTCACAGTAACTACTGAAGACAAATCAACATTAGCAGGCAAAAATAATGAATGTTCTGATTTTAGGGAAAAGATACGCAGAAAATGCAAACAAAGCTCAGACAGGTTACAGCCTAGCTTAAAAAAGCCCATTAAATGTATCTAGGGATACTCCAGTTTAGGGCAGTGTCACTACAATTTTGCAAAGTTTAATGACCCAGTTTTACATGGGGTGAGGGACTCTAAAGAACAAGTGGACCTTGCATGTTGAAGCAAGGTCTTTTGTTACGTGTGATACATACTGTGACTAATCACAACAACTATTTGTGGTCACTGTAAAAGAACCAGTATAACAATTCAGTCAATGTTACTGGCCTATGTGAACATTCCTTTATCATATTTCTATTCATTTTTATTATTTAGAGTAGAAAACAGTCACAACCATGACTATCCTGCAGGGGAAAAAAGCGGCTTCCAATACAGACTTCGCTATTATCAAAACGATCAGCTTCATGTGAATGATCATATCAGTGTGTGTTAAAGCGGGCCTTTACCCATATCTTTAAAATAACAACAAACATATCTTTAGAAATGTTTAGTAATGACAATCTACAAACACATACTTCTAGATAACCGCAGGCTTTGTATTCTTTGCATACCTTATTTCTCTTCTCTTCCCCAGTCTTCTGACAGTGGCCATGTTTTCTAAGAGCAGATTACTAGCTCTCCTTTTACTTCCTGGATTTCTGGCACATGTGACTAGACATGTGACCATGCATATCATCTCAGGGGAGGAAAATGCCTTTCCCTGAGATCTCGTGAGATTACAGATGAGATTTCCCAGCAATGCTCTACTGAAGACAAGGCAAAACCAGTATTGCATTGGCTAACTGAAGTAATTTGCACTTTCAAAGCAGGAAGTGAATACTTTTTTTATTTGTTACATACTGTATGCAGGCTCTGCTTCCTGCTTTCAATTGCCACATGGTGATTATGCTTCACTGCTCTTTTCCACAACACAAGTCAAGTGACACTAAACGCAGGAGTTTAATCTTAGGAGTGCATTTGAGTACCCTAACTATTAAAGCAATAACAAGAAATATGGGAGAGCAAGCATTTAAGATGTGAAAGTCACATAAAAATCACCTTGAGCTCTTAACAATACATGCAAGTACCTTAACTAGTAACAATAATGTATCTTATTTGGGTATCACTCAGCTGTAGATCCGCAAATCATCTCTGAATTGGTGCTGACACTGTCCTTCCTTCTGGACGGTGGCTACTTTTGTTCCCCATGGTCCCTGTGTGCTTTGTAAAGTAGCCACCGCTCCAAGCTCGCTCTCATGATGAACCATAATCTCAATACAAATTTGTAAAATAAACATGAGATTGTAGTCCATCACAGTAATGGATGGTAAGGAGGGCCCTGCCCGTGAGGGCTTACAATCTAAAAGATTGTAGATTGTACAATCTACAATCCCACTTTAGTGGGAACAGAGTTTCAATGTGATGACATCATCTTTATACATCCAGAAAGACATTCGGGTCTTTTACAGGTAAGGTATGTTTGTGTATGTGCATACTAAGTACGATCAAATGATGATGGGTCAAGAATGGCTGTGATAGGTTGAAAATTGGAGGCGGTTATTGCAGACACAGAACAGTTGCAAAACTATTTCAAAATGAAAAGTTTGAATGCAGAATGATCCATACATAATTCACGGTCTTAGCTATAAAAACCATACTGTTTGCTTATATGAGTGATTTGTTTGGGGTAATTACAATTTTGTTTTGTGAAAAGGAGTAATATTTGGCATCAGTTCACAAGTTTAGCGAGCACAGAGAAAGCTTTCCTTGTCTTTTCACAACAATGAAAACAGCAATTTTATTATTACTGACATATCTTTGAGACGGTCACTGTCATGTCAAAACAAGTTAGGGTAAACAATTAATACAAAGTTGGAAAAAAATGTGCTGCCTTGGCAGTTTCTCCATTGCGAGACTGTTGTGAGAAATTACCCAGCCTGTGCACCACAATCCAGCAAGTGCCAATAACACAGCCAGTTTCTTAGTTTGCTTCTTAGTTTTCAATAATTAGAGTGAAACTGAATCCCAGAAATGTGTTTTGCTTAATTACCTCTAATTTGATGTTTCCTCAATAGCCAGTATTATTTGTGTCCACAACTGCCATGTTTGGTAGTTGCTAGCAAATAAATACATAATTAGAAGTAAAAATAGCAGACATTTGCATTTGTTGGATGATGATGTACTTTTCTCTGCACAATCAATATAGCAATGCAAAAGGAGAATTTCATTAAAACCCCTTCTTAACCCAGCGGATATTTTGTGTGTCCCAGGTATCTAGACATCTCTTTCCATCTTTATTACACCATATTAGTGCCTGATTTCTGTTTAATGGTGAAAATATTGACATCGTGCAACACTATGAGCTATGTTAAACTGACAATCCTGGAATTGGCCATACCTCATCAAGGACAGATTAGAAAAGGACGACTGCTACGCTACCTAAAGGAAGTCACTTCTTCAGAACAAAGGAGCCACACTATAGGAGATCAGAGTCTTGGTGATTTTGCCCTGGTGAGTTGCCACCAGTAACAGAACTGATAGTGTTACATTGGGCCATGTGAGGCTATAAAGTTCCCAAACCCAGTTTTGTTTGAGTGTTGCTTTCACCTCTCCAATGAGAAACAGACCTTGCACCAAAGTAAGGTACGTCACAATGGGTACTGCCGGTTTTAAAGGGCAAGTGTAACGTAGACACAATTACCCTTTAATTAAGTCCCCTCCCACTCCTCTGAGTGGAGACCATCATTTAAATACTTACCTTCCGCCTTGATTTAGCACCAATGAAAATTTCCCCCAGGTCTTCATGTTGGCGAGCTTGTGCATTGTGGCCCCATTCATTCCTACGGTGCTTCACAGGAACAAAATGGCCTGTGGCATGCATGCACACTAGGAAAAGGACATTTTTGCTGGAAAGGATGTGCAGTGTCAGACAGGGTCATACAGCAACATCACTGAATTGAGAGGTAGGTAAGCATTTGAGTTGGTGGTCAGCACCAGGGTGTGGGGGGAGTTGATTAAAGGAGAACTATGAGGTGAGTGCTTTTCACTCACCTCATAGTTCTAGCCGACCTGTGACAATGAGACTGTCACAGGTCGGCTCAGTAGATCGGGAGGTGAGCGAACACATACCAGCGTTCGATCACCTCTCGATCCTGTCACGGCTCTCTGCCGTGACAGGGGAGGGGCTGGATTCCCCCCTCCTCGCTTCGATCCGCCAGTGATGACTGGTGGAACGTACGGGGAGGGGGCGGGTAAAGCTGGCTCTGCCTCTAGATAGGCAGAGCCAGCTGTCAGTCACGCAGCTGGGCGGATCCCGGCACAATTATCGGGATCCGCTTCAGCTGCGGCGTCTCAGTATACCGTGAGCTAGAGCTCGCGGTATACTGAGCCTAGGGTGACGAGAGGACGCTAGTTTGTGTCCTCCCGTTACCCTAAGGAGAACTATGGGGAAAAGACTTAACCCCATAGTTCTCCTTTAAGGACCATTGTACCAAAGGTACAGTTGTCCTTTAAGAATAGAGACCCTAAATGTGTCCATACACAGACAAATCAGTAAAGTATGTTTTTATATAAGCATATGATGTATGAGGCTCAGATAAGTATCAGGCCCACATATATCTACCAGAAGTCATCTTTTAACCACTACTTTTGTCACAAGCATTATCAGCATGGACACAAAACAATCAGATTTGTTTTTATTAGACATAGTGGTTCTATGTCTATTTCATTTAGGAGTTCTTTTCCACTGTTGGTGGGTCCATTTATGATTAAAAATATGGGAGGGCCAGGAGGAACGTGACTTTTTTCATTTTCTGCAATGTCATTAAAGGGGAAGGGAGTATATATTGTCCCACCTTCATGTATTCAAAGCCATTTTGATAATCACCCCCTTCATGGTCGCCCCAGTTTCCAATGAAGTGCTGTGACAAGCTAAGCGTAGGAAAGTCGGTATTTAGGTCATATTTCCTCCCATGGTTTAAGCGAAGAAACAGGTTGAAAAGGCTGGAATTTTACCTGTTGTAGGTCTGACAAGGAAGCAAGGTGTTTGCACTTCACATAAGTAATGCAAGGGTCCATGCCTAGACTTGATTTCATACCTGTTTTCATTTCTTCACATACTTTTGGTCACCCATTACAGCATTCTAGGAGTTACTTTCTGCATGCAGGACAATGATTGGACAAGAAAGTGGAAACAAAGCATTCTCAGAAAGATAGGAGCCTGGGGCCAATATAATTACAAGTCCTCACACTGCTTGAAGTTGCTCAGCTGACATGTCTGAACTGTGCAAAGACCTTCCAGTGAACTATTATACAAAGCTGAATGTATCACATGGCTTCAAGCAGCTGCTAAATATCATGGTAAATGAGTCTGCTAGATGATAAGTCATTCACCTACCCTCATAGACAAGAGTGTTAAAAGATTTTAAAAAAAAAAGACTATGCAGACAGAGACAGGTAGGAAAGCAGCAGATCAAGGTGGCAAGGATGCTTTGTAATCATGAACCGTAAATACTGTCACTACAATAATGCAGGTATACACAGACAGTCAGGGACGCTCAAGGAAAATTTCAGTATAACTCATCCACTGATACCAGCAGTAGCATCAACATGCTGGTAATAAACCTATGCACTGATGGACAATTGAAGTAACACAGACTGAATTGAAAAGGGAATGTAGAGCAAGATGTAACCCGCAAATACCAATATGAAAGACGTTACTCATTTCCAGAATTTTCACAGCAATGCTGATAGATTAAAAAAACTGCCTTATTTTACAGTATAAGAGCAATGATATATTAATCACACTTGCAATCACAAATTACACTTTATTTAATAAGCCTGTGAAAAAATTGACATTACTGCAGTAGTCATGAACTATAGCAGCATTGCACATTACTTAGTGATTATCATGAGGTAGGTGCATTGGCTTTTCTCGGGTGCACAGTGTCTTATTATGTAGCAGGGTAAAAATGTCCCCTGATTGGCATGAATAGAACTGGCTTCAGTTATTTATATGTATCTATGAAATGCTTATCAACAAGCCATAAAAGTTTTAATGGCACTTAGTGTTAGGATTGGAATTACAAAGAAGGAGGCTGAATGTTAAGATTAAAATTACAGGGAGGGATAGTGTGAGATTTATGGGTCTATTCACTAAGCTGCCGAGGGCAGCCGAGTGAACAACCGACCCCAAGTGAAGTGAGCCGAACACTGTTCGGCTATTCAGCTATAGCCAATAGCAAACTAGCTATTGAACCCGCCCTTTGCTGATGGACCTGATGGAGAACTGCAGCAGAGGGTGGGTACAATGCTAGTTTACTATTGGCTATTGCAAATTGAAATAGCCAATAGGAATCTAGCAATGCATTCCAATGGGAATTTTTTTTTCTATTCTGACATCGCTCCGTGTCAGAATAAAGAAAAAAAAAGAAACAGCAGTGTTTCTCTCCTTGGCGGCCGGGAGCAGGAGGCTCCCGGGGCGCCAGGTAGAGTTTGCTGTTTGGGGATCAGTGTCCCTGGTTAGCAGGTAACCAGGGACGCTGATCTCTCTGTAAGTGGCCGGAGCCAGCCATAAGATCACGGGCGGAGCCAGCCGTAAGATCACGGCTGGCTCCACCCAGCTGTCAGAAGCAGGCTGTCGGCCGGCCAATGGCCGGCCGTTCGGCCAGCTTCGGCTTTCAGCGCGGCTCAGCTGAGGCGATGCATATGCGTTCGGCTCGACTGAGCCGCTCGGCCACGTTCGGGAGCTGTACGGGCTTTTGTGAATAGCCCATACAGCACCCCTTCGGTTCTACTGAACCGAAGGGGTCCTGGGGCCGAACCTAGCCGAAGGATCGGCCAAAGCTACGGCCAGATCCTTCGGCAGCTTCGTGAATAGACCCCTTAGTGTTACGATTAGGTTATATGGAGGGTTAGGGTCAGAATTAGTACTGGAGTTGGGGTTACAGAGGTTGGGGTTTTTACTTTTTGTCAATTGTTTTTCACTTAACTTTATTGCTATCACACAGAAGCTATCAAGCCCCTGTGTGATAGCATTAGGAGGTGACAGGTTCTCTCTTTATTGAATGGAGGGACGATGGAGCTCCACGCATATTACAAATGATATCGGCGACACTTCCGAGATAACTTATCCTAAAATACCGGCTTCCCCACCCGAAGCAGGGCTAAATTTAGAAAGAAAACTACCCGCCCGCAGCAGTGCTGCCCCTCTACTCCCTGCCGCCCCGAGGCAGGCCTAGTGGGAAATCCCGCCCTGGCAGCCGCATAACTGGTATTATTTTTTAACTAAACTGAATTAAGAAATAACTCAAATGAAAGTTCTGTCTATGGCAGCAACTAAAGCTTTAAAACACCTGTGAAATTACATTTGTTTTGTTGCTAAGATAAGTTTAATCTGCTTATGTTTTCTTATGCTCCTTTTTTTATGTTCCCTGGTTACTGACACCCCAACCGTAATGAACATTACATTTTCAATTAAAACCTTTTTATTTTCATCAGATATATTATTTTAGACCCAGTGATGGCAGTTGAGATGGACCAGTAATGTTCTGTATATAGCTTTAAAAATGCCTTGATTGGTGGATGTCAGTCTAGAGGTGTGGGTGTTTCTAGATAGGTTACAATTGCATGTAGACTGCCCTAAGTAGTGCTCATATGTGATGCTGAGCCTTCATGATTGAAAGAACTGACATCCAATGAATGAAAGGGGTGGGTCAGGGACAGTTAAGCTGAGGGTGGAATAGGCTAGTTGATACTGGATGTCCTCCAACCAAGATATGAGGTAAGCTCTTTCTGACTTTCTGTAACTTCTAATGCATTTTGTGAGAAGCGCACAGTGTGCAGCGAAATCAGACTAAACAATTTCAGTACTGTAGATGAGGTTGTACAACTGAAGGTAAGGTTAGAGTTCAGTTTTAAGAAAAGAAGTACGTCTAACTCGTCAGTGGTTACTCTAGTACTTTTTCCTCAATAATACCACAATTTCAATATGGACATGAGTCATATAAATCTGAATAGTGATTAAAGGTAAAATATATTCTAGTGAATAGTTTATTCCTTTGTAAATATCACTGTCACATGTTGCAGCTTTCTACATTGAGCATTGAGTTATTCACATCATTTACTGCTCTTGGGGTATTTACAACTTAATGTTCCTGCAACAGAAATACAAATGCATACAATTTAGAGCCAGAATTAAGCAATAAGCAATTAAGCTCATGTGTCAATATGTTATTGGACTGTCAGAGGAAATCAAGGCAGTCAGGGAGGACAAGTATCGGAGAAAGCATGCAAGCATAGAGAGAGCATAACATGTCAGAAGCAATAGTTCCTACCAGAGACAAAGTTCTCAGTGTTCTAAGCAAACCTTTGTCAGTAACATAAAGGTACTAAATAGCAGGAGCACATTTCAGGCACCTAGCACATACCATGGCCTCTCCAGCTGATGGTGCCCCCACATCATACGATGAACTCTGTAAGACGTCTGTAAGATATGTTTTTACACTTCCTGATAGTGTGAATAAAAAAAAGATTTTTTTTTGGCTGTGATAAAGATGTGCAGACTCATTGGCACTAAGGTACATGCAAGGGGTGGAAGGGGGTATTGACACTATCAGGAAGTGTGAAGACTGGAATCTCATAGAAGCCTTGGTTTCAGGGCTCCACTGATGCTTGGGGACGCGACAATTTTTTATATGAGCCTGTCTCCGTGCTGAGTAGTTGGAATCGAGTACAGGGAACCCCAATAGGTTGCTTTCATGCAGCCATTACTTTGCTGAATAACACATCAGGTGGCTTTGTGCTGGCCTCAAAGGCTGGCTGTACAATGGTGCCTAATACTCCCTCTGATAGCAGGCAGGTTGCGAGGCAGAGCAGGTCTGAATGGAAGCGGACTCCAAGTACAGCATTCCCTGCATCCTCTTAACTTACCTTAGATTAGAATCATGCATTTCCATGGTGCTGGTAGCTGACCCACCTGCACAATGGAAACGCATGGTGCTGTGCAAAAATATAGGACAGACTGCATCCTGTAATAAATTAATGTAGCAGGACACACCATTTTTTTTCTATGGCATCCCCGATGAACCCAGACAGCACTCAAGGGTGACACGGCACCCTGGTTGGCAAAGGCTAGAATAAGTTACTGTCATGGGGGATTGATTCAGCTTGCTTCAGGTGGACTGGTGGAGTATGCAGGTATAAAAAGTGGGTGCACTGTGTGGTGGCTGGAAGTGTTCACTGGGATATGTAACTGTTGGTTGGGGGGTACTATACCGATCTCTGACTAATGGGTGGGAGCACTATGACTCAGGGCAGGGGAAGCTATAACTAAATGGCGGAGGGGGCTGCAGTAAAGGATAGTGAGAGGGAACAGCTGCTACAGGAGGAGGCAGCGACACAGAGTGATTGATGGCTAGGTGGAGGAACTGTGGCTGCTCCCTCATTCTCAGTGCTGCTTGTGACTCAGTTAACCTTTTGTATTTTAAACTATACAGCACTGCAGTTTGGCATCTTCGCCGTGGGCACTGGATGACCTTATTTCTGTGCATGCACTGCTAGGTATCTACATCCTTATGCTGCAGCCGGCTCAGTATCTTTATGGCACTGAAGGGTTAATTTAAAGACCAACTTCAGGCACAAGAAAAAAACAACCCTTGTAGTGGAGTTACTGACTAACAGCAGGCAGTGGGCGAGTTCCATAGCCAATAGCAGGCTGGCTATTGGCTTTGGAATCCACCCAGTGCCTGTTTTCAATCAGTAGCAGGGCAGACCTGATGGGAAACTAGTCCCTTGGCATCCCTATAAGGCTCCACCCACTGTCAGCATCGCCAGAAAAGTGGCACAATCCTTTATTGAATTCCCCCAAGAGTGTAAACGAGCCTTTACACAGACACATTGAGTTTTTGACAGTTTTATTCCTAGAAATATGTACCTTACACAGAACCTTATTTAACTTATCTCATTCAATTATGCTTTGATGTTCTGTAGTTATCATAATAACATAGTTGGTAAGGTTGAATAAAGACACAGGTCCATCCAGTTCAAGGTGTGTGTGTAAATACGTGTCACTAACAGTTCCTATATCCCTGTATATTATGAATACTGAGAAACGCGTCCAAGTGTTTCTTGAATTTATCAATGAAATCGGCAGATACCACTATGTGTGGTAGGCAATTCCACATTTTGATTGCTCTTACAGTAATAAACCCTTTACGCATTCTTACATTAAACTGCCGCTTGCCAACCTCACGTGACCTTGTGTCTTCTTTAGTGTTCTTAGTTTAAATAGTTTATTCCTGATACTGCGGTCCCCATTTATTAATTTGAAAATTGCAATCAACTACCCTCTTAAGTGTTTCTTCTCTAAAAAGAATACGTTTAATTTCTGGAACGATCTTCATCACTCAGGTCTTCCATCCCCTTTATGAATTTTGTAGCCCTTCTCTGAACTCCTTCAAGGTTGAGGGCATCTTTCCTGAGGATTGGTGACTAAAACTGAACCACATACTCAAGGTGAGGCCAAACCAGTGATTTATAAAGTGGTAGAATTATGCTTTTATGTCTCTCGCTTTGTTAGCTGCTGCTTGACATTGCATGTTATTGTTGTATTGCTGACTCTGTAGTCTATAAGGACCCCCAGATCTTTCTCCATCCCTGATTTCCCCAGAGGAGCACCTCCTAGATAGTAATTTGCATGCATGTAATTAGCTCCCATGTGCATAACTTTGCATTTTTTTTATATTATCTTGCATCTACCATGTTGCATCCCACTCCTCACTTTTATCTAGGTGTTTCCACAGTGATTGTATGCCTTGGTTTGAAGTTATTGCCCTAAATAGCTTCGTATCATCAGCAAATACTGAGATTGAGCTATCTATTCCAACCTCTGTATCGTTTATGAATATGATAAACATCATACAGTGTTTTGCGATGTTGACACTATCCTTTTTATGCTTCCCCTACAGATTTACTGACAGATGTAGCAGAGAAAAGAATGAAAGACAAATGGGTCCATGTTATTTTACATGGTGGATGTGTAGTGGACTGAATACCCACTTACTAGGGATTGTAAAGTATCTCGTGATCTTTGTCAAACTACAGCACCAATCCCAAAAAAGCACATTTTAAACAGGCTGGACCTCTTCAGCATTAGGCTGGACTTTAGGCAATGCTTCCTAAGAAATGTATGCAATAAGCCTAAAATAAAGCAAGATTACTAGATGCCTTTCTGCTACTACTTAGTACTCTGTTAATACATGTATAATGGATTTATATTGTGTTGTTTTATTCACAAAGTTTACATGCATCCACTGACCACTGACCACAGGAGTCAGAAGTGGGGCCCTTTTCATCACCAAAATCAGCATGAGCTACCCTGAGACACAAACCCTAAAGAGGTTTGGAATGAGTCTCCTAGGTTGTAGCGTTCAGTGGCAACAGTCTATGAGCTTACAAGGAACTAAAACAATGTAAAAATCATTAGATAAGAGTATGGAAAGGGATTTAGCAATAATTAGAAGACAGGCGTGGACCAAGAAGGTCATGTTTAGGTATATCACAGAGTTTAAGGCAGATGGTGTTCAGTCAGAGTCGTAACAGCAAAGTCAGCAGACAACACTAAGGAACCCACAGACAAGCGTTATATCAAAAACGAGGCAACTACCAAAGTTGACAAGGATGAACGTGAATCCTACCAAATCCATTGTACCCGCCCTCTGCTGATGGACCTGATGGGAAACTGCAGCAGAGGGCGGGTAAATGCTAGTTTACTATTGGCTATTGCAAATTGAAATAGCCAATAGTAATGGCCCAATGCTTTTCAATGGGAAAATGTCTTTTTTTTTTCTATTCTGACATCGATCATGTCAGAATAAAGAAAAAAAAGGACACAGCAGTGCTTCTCTCCTTGGCGGCCGGGAGCAGGAGACTCCCGGGGTGCCAGGCAGAGTTAGCTGTTTGGAGATCAGTGTCCCTGGTTAGTAGGTAACCAGGGACGCTGATCTCACTGCAAGTGGCCGGAGCCAGCCGTAAGATCACGGCTGGCTCCGCCCAGCTGTCAGAAGCAGGCTGTCGTGCTCGGCCAGCTTCGGCTTTCATCACGGCTCAGCCGAGCCGATGCATATGCGTTTGGCTCGGCTGAGCCGCTCGGCCATGATCGGGAGCTGTATGGGCTATTGTGAATAGCCCGTACAGCACCCCTTCGGTTCTACTGAACCGAAGGGGTCCTGGGGCCGTAGCTAGCCGAAGGATCGGCCGAAGCTACGGCCAGATCCTTCGGCAGCTTTGTGAATAGACCCCATAGAGTCAGCACTGGTCTTCTATGACTGCGCGTGCAGTAGCTTCCCCTCTGCACACTGAGCACAGGGAGTCACTAAATGGGCACCACTGCCATTCACAGAACACCTTGAGAGGAATTTAACAAAGTAATTCTGACAGTTTTAGCCTCTTAGATCATTTTTATGTGCAAATCTGTCTTTTAACATGTGCCCCTGTTTTCACCTGAGCTTGCATTACTTTTCCAACTGCATGTGTTTTGCACCTGTTTTGACCAGAGCTTGCACTACTTTTTCAATTGCATGTTTTTTGCACTTGTTTTCATCTGCACTTGTTCTGCTGCTGTCTGAAACTGGATCATCACCTAACAAAACAATGACAACTTAAGAAGTCCCCATGACCACTTCTTCAAGAAGCAACAGTCAAGCTTTTTACCTGGAGTTACAAGTCTTCTTGCCTGGAGTCTATTAAACCTCATTTATCAACAACATTACTCTAGCATCATAAATCTGGTGCAAAGTGCATCAAATATATTCTGTGCAAGTTCAAACACTCGCAATTGCTATGACAAATTCCCCCCTGTGTTTTTTTTTTCCAATGAATACAAGGCATTCTGTGATTGCACTAAGTGAAGAGGAGGCGAAGATGACATCACAGTCTCCACCAGATGACTGTATGTAGTCCTGACTAATAAAGTCATTTTTAGCGACCACCGAGGCCGTCTAGAGATCAGATATGGATATTTACATTGAGCAAAGCTGGGCCAATGCAAGTATCTATGAAAAATAATTTCTGGAGTTCTGTTTTAGGGATTTTCAGATACCAAATACCATACAAGTACAAGTACAGATACTTTTCCAGCTCCAAGATTGGACTAGGGAAAAATTCAAAACTTAGGAGCTAGCTGTCATTTGTAAGGAGCTCAGGGAGCTCCTGGGATTTGTGGATCCCAGTTTTAATGTATTATTTTATTTTTATAAATATATAAGGGATTTTTGTTTTTTAGCATGTTATAGTTTTTCTAAAACAATACAGACTAATGATTCCAGGACAGTGGTGGAGAGCCAGAGCTAGGTCCTAGCTGCAACTGCTGCAACCCTGGTAGTTCTCGTCAAAATGCCAAGTATTGGCACTGGTACAGTATCTGAACATCCCTAGTTTTAAACATTTCTTTAGGGTGTTGCTATGTACAAATAATAATCAAATAATGTAAACAAATTAGATATTGAAGTGGTTTTCCATTTTAAAACTATAACAACCCAGTTTAACAAATAATTTGCTTGTGTTTCACTTGTTTCTGTTCAATATACAGAATTGTAATGTGCTTTGCAACCAGTTTTACTTGAGTTCATCATGATTTCGTATCGTGTTATTTAAGGATAATGATACTATAGTATATTTTAAATAACATCATTCCCAAACTAGACTGAGCATGTTTACACTTCAAGTTTATTTTTGTCATAATATGTGGTGACTGATTATTTTTCAAGTGAAACTTTGGGGTGAGGAGGGGGGAACAGGAAAGGAAGAGCCTGTTACAACAATTAGCAGGCGCATTCAGGTTGCTGAACGCTACCTTTGATGGACTCTATAACACCCCAGGGCACTTAAAGTGGGGTGAACTCTGTACTTCCAACAACCAATCAACCTTATTGATCGGTAGCACTGATCTCTCTCCTTCCTCTACTTTCCTCCTTACTATTGGCCCATCACTGTAATGGGTAATCCTTAATGACAGTAAGGTGGAGGAAATTATACAATTGACTAGGTACTTTTGGCAAGGTATTTGCAATATAGAGCAGCCATAGTTTAGGGATTGTGGGGTGCTATACAGCAGATCTATTGCAGCGTGTACCTGGGTGTACCTGCTAACAGTTGTAATTTATGCTTCAAAGACCCATATGACAAACACATCCATTATGATAAGGAAAGAGTAATGGAAGTGAAGCGCAAGCGATGGACAGTATTTTAGGCCACGTTATGGTCAATATGTTGCTTTTCAGAATAGAGCAATGATACCAGGCTGTTAAATCAAAGCCCCCTGTGCCTCTAGTGTAAGCTTGAAAATGATTTAGGGCTCATGCACACAGTCACCTGTGTCCTTACAATGTAAATTCAGGTGCTCCCATCAAATCAATGGCTGTTCGCAGCTGCATGCTGGTATATGGAAGAATTGTGTAAGCACATGAATGCATATACACTTGTGGCTCCCTGGCAGTGAGAAATACACTGACATTTATGTTGTACAGCCACAGTCGGCTGTGTGCATGAGCTCCAAAAAAAATCTAATTTATTTTCTCTCTAAGAATGCTACTTCATGCTCTCCAGTGTTTTTTATGCTGGAAATGTAACAGCTAAACCTCTCAGTGAGTGTTCTTACAGAAACTTTATATTGCATTGAAGAGAAATAATGTGTTCATTTTCTGAGTGTTACCAGAAGCACTGTCACTAACTCTAATGCCCATTGAACTGCCCGGTCATGTTTAGACACCCTGCATGACTCTATATGATATAGTCGGAAAGTAAATGTAAGACTATGGGGTCTATTCACGAAGCAGCCGAAGGATCTAGCCGTAGCTTCGGCCGATCCTTCGTCTAGCTTTCGGCCCCAGGACCACTTCGGTTCAGTAGAACTGAAGGGCTGCTGTACGGGCTATTGTGAAAAAAAAATTCTATTCTCCGTGTCAGAATAAAGCAAAAAGAAAGAAAAAGCAGTGTTTCTCTCCTTGGCGGCAGGGAGCGGGAGACTCCCGGAGC